>NC_056728.1:151125672-151283172 GCF_019279795.1 Protopterus annectens | reverse complement strand
TACAGCACTATCCAGTCCTGTTCAGCAGGGCCACCCATGAGCAGCAAGAGTGGACAGCCCTGTGGAATGATCTAGTCTACAGGGTCAATGATGTCAACCTGCATAACTGCAGTTATGAGCAGGTCTGGCATCATTGTTCTGACCTGCTTGGCAATGCCCGTAGGCATGCTGCTGCAGTCCAGGGGGATCACCTCACAACATGGTGGGGGTCTTGCCATACATCTCCCCCTGGCACATGTTGAGGAGCTCCTTGCCAGCCTCATGGCACCTGCCCACCCGCACACCCAACACTGGCAGAGACCATTGTGGAGGTGGGTGCTACCCACACACCGGCTGAGGAGAGTGCAGGTAAGGCCACAGGGCACATCAGTAGACCACTGCTGCATGTGCATTTGCATCTATAAAGTTAGATCATGCATATGTGAGATGTCATATATATAGTCTGTTGCTGCGTAGTAATAATAAACAGATGTGCATAAGTGGTAGTATTGTGGATTTGTACTGTTGATGTACTATAATGCTGCACCCACCCTGTAGCAATGCCATAGCTGTGGACACTGACATCGTATCTCTCACACTCTTATGTACGTCCCTCTGGTATACCACCAAGGCAGCAGCCTTGTAGCTGGTGAGTATGGTTTATGTTGATGCTTGCCAATACACCCGGCATGTAATAGCTATGGTATATTCCATGCACACATCTAACACACCTGCCCATAATGCATGCCACACATGTTCATGTATTGTTGCTGTTAAATGCACTGCATCACAGTGGTGATCATGATGGGATATCTGAAGGGTATGTCAGACACATGCAAAATAACATCCTGTCATTGCGAAATGTGTCCACAGGGATGAACATAATGGTGGGACACATGCCATACAGTAGGGACATGTGTGAAATATCACCCTTATACAGTGCAACAACAGTGTATATACCAATATTACAATGGCAACTGTTACAGATCTACACTATGGCATAACATAATACTGTGGTCCATATTATTAGCTGGGGCTAGGCTGTAACACGTGGTGTTCAGTGTATGGGACACTGCAAACTGACACATATGTGTAGGCCATACTTGTCAAGCATTTGCAAAATGGCTGAAGGTGGGGAGGGTGTGTCAGCATGACACACCAGTGCACTGCAGCAGGGATCCTAAGGATGCTAAGAATGGCTGTATCTGCACACAGCAATAGTGACAGCAGTGTGTGAACACCAAGGGATGTGCACATGAATAAACCTTGCAATCATGCAGAGTTGGGGGACATATGTAGGGCAAACTGACCATATACTGGCAAATGCAGATGGCCCATGCTAGTATACCCCTGCCAGGAATAGTGACTCCTGTAGTACACATAACAACAGGTGCAAGTAATCTTCATGATAAGGTTGTGAGCACATATGCACCCACAGAGTGTATGCATCGCGGTCAGCATCTGCACACCTAACACATTTCATAGACACTGCATGTGAATGTACAGGACATATGTCACTTATCAAGCTCATATATGTGGTGATGTGGTCCCATGGCAGATCAAAGAAGAGTGAGTCATATCAATAAGGGTGAGTACACTCCCCATAGCCACTGTACGGTCTGACAGTTGTCAGTGTAATAGTATTGGATTGGTCATACATGCACCGCTGATGTTGAGCTCTATAAACCAGACATCAGGCATTCACAAATGACATCTGTCGACATATCATCCCAGGTATGTATCACTGGAAAACACAGGGGTTGTGAGCATTATAGCAGGCATAACTGACACAGTAATACACATTCAGCAATGGGTTGTACACCTATGAGGTTTAGTGCACAATACATTGCAGGGTGAAGAACAGGTGCACAGTAATACTGTGTACATGGGTGTAGTGTTTTCCAGGGGAAGGGGCATCACCTGCTAACACAGCCCATGCATCACACACATGTATACTGTTGCTAGCATGGATTGACTATAGCTGCACTGCATGTTGTTGAGTACCATATGTTATGCATGTTGACATATGGGTAATGGGAGGACTGTGTGTATTATCTTTGTGCAACCTCACCTGTGTGTATGTGTGTGTGTGTATGTGTGTGTGTGTGTGCGTGTGTGTGTGTGTGTGTGTGTGTGTGTGTGTGTGTGTGTGTGTGTGTGTGTGTGTGTGTGTGTTGGGGGGGTTATTTTGTCTGTAAGTGCAAGCTGGTGGAGTGGAGGAGAGTTGATGCAATTAGAATGTGTGTGTGTGTGTGTGTGTGTGTGTGTGTGTGTGTGAGTGTGTGTGTGTGTGTGTGTGTGTGTGCATGTGTGTGTGGGTGTCCATGTATGCATATGTGTGATTGTGGGGCTGTTCATACGGCAGTACTTCCCTTTGGGGTCGTGCAGTACATGGACATGGACTGACACATGAAACACCAGGAATACTTGTCTGATATGTAATCACAGGATAGATGATAGTATAATAAGGTCTGTAGCATGGAATATGCATTGGGAGAGAAAGTAAACACCAGGTATACCCTTAATATTACAATCAGCAGAGAGGTAAACAAATACCCATGTATGTAGCACTACAGATGCATTGGGGAATTACTAGACAACACCAGGGTGTGTATACATATATTACTGTTGTCCACTAGATAGGTTGATTGAGCAGCAGATCTGGTATGTACTGAGCAATACTTACACATGACACTCCAGTGCATGACATTATGGAGTGAACGTAGTAGCCCCTAACATATAGGGGCCATGATCATGATATCCAGACATACGCAGGGTGAACACTGGATGACAGCAGTGAAGCCATGTAAAACCTACTCCACTCAGGTCAAGGAGGTAATGGAGTAACAGGTCTTGTGTTGTGATCATTCATCTAGGCATTTAGAGGAATGATACGGTAATGAGTGGTATTAATGAGTGCATGTTACCAAATCTGATGCAGGATGGAGAATTTATGTGATTAAATTTGGGACTGTCTGTAAAATCAGGTACTGGTAGGTATTAAGGTGGAATGTGTGTGTGTGTGTGTGTGTGTGTGTGTGTGTGTGTGTGTGTGTGTGTGTGTGTGTGTGTGTGTGTGTGTGTGTGTGTGTGCGTGCGTGTGTGTGTGTGTGTGTGTGTGTGTGTGTGTGTGTGTGTACTGTTATGCAATACTGTACAGGTCTTAAAGTGCGTTTCTTGTTTCCCTCCACAGGTGGTGAGGTGGGTCAGGGTCCCTCTTGCATGCAATATGATGTTGGTGTCCATACAGACACCGAAGATGATGATAGTACTATTGAGGCACAGGCGGGGTTGTCAGGGGCTGAAACTGCTCCATCGTTTGACATCCCCCTCTTAGCCACCCCAACCCCGCACACAGTTACAGTGCCTATCCATACACCATCACCAGTGGCCATAGCAGACGGACAGTTGGAGGTTGGTGGCAGTGCACAGGAGAGTGTGGTATCTATGCCTACTGTGTCTGGTCACAGCAGGTATAGTCAGATGTCTGTCAGGGCACCACATAGGCAGATGCATTGGGGTGCTCGTGGTAGGGGCCTCTGGTCATCATGCCCCTGGCAGAATTTCCACAACTGTTACCACCAGGCACATGTTCCAGACTGTCATGGGGGCACAGGCACATATGGAACTGTACACCAGACAGGGTCTGGGGCTGTAGAGAGCTGCTCTCACATCTGCAAGCGACAACTTCCATGAACTGCCTGGTGCCCTCCGTACTCATAACGAGGTCATGGATAGACAGTTGGGTGAGATGGTGGGCCTCAATGACAGTGGTTTGTCTGTGCTTGAACATGTGGTGGGAGTGTGGCGATGGCCGCATGGACATAGGCCAGCAACACCAACAGCTGTCAGTCAATGTGGACATGCTATGACACCAAGGCACTCCCGTAGTGGCAGTACCAGCCCCAGCACTGCAGGGGGGTGCTGTCCACAACACACTACAGCAGGCCACGTGCACATGGTCCTAGCCAGTCCCAGGAGGGACCTGGTTCCAGCTGACATATGTCATCATCAGGGGGAGAATAGCACATCGATGCCTGTACCTGGACATGCCCATGGAATCCCTGGAAGGCACAGTCTGTGTGTCCATGGCCAGATGAGGTGAACTGCACACGCTGCCAGGTATGGTCTGCAGCTGTCCAAAAAACACCTGTAT
Source organism: Protopterus annectens (assembly GCF_019279795.1). NCBI lineage: Eukaryota > Metazoa > Chordata > Ceratodontiformes > Protopteridae > Protopterus > Protopterus annectens. The sequence continues at coordinate 151,279,037 of NC_056728.1, read as the reverse complement.
AGGGCAGCCACATGGCAGAACTGTCTGCATGCATACCCACACACTATACGAACAGACCTAGGGCAACACCATACCTACACACATCACGTCACCATGCCCATTTCAACTAATTAAACCCCTCACCCACACACATGGTGTCAAACTTATGGCCCACTCTCAGTCTCTGGCAAACCAACAACACACCCTGTGCATATGATGATACCTGTGCCACGTCCCTGTCATCCATAACATTGATGCAGGGACAGGCTAATATGGTTCTGATGCACATGGTGACTGTACTACAGTGTACCAATGTACTGCTGTGTAAGATGTTGTCAGGAGTAATGTTTAATGCATACATGGCAGGTAGTGTAGCTGTCCAGCAATGATTCATTATAGCTGTTAGTAACACTGGGTGATTGTGGTCTCCATAATGTTATCCATTTGTGTTGTAGGTATACACATGTCAGCAGGGAGGATGGTCTGCAGTCATATTCCGCAAGGGGTATTCCACTGTGGTGACACCATAGCTGTGACATATCCGGGGTACACTTGAACACATGTCACAGGTTTGTATAACAGTTACTGCCTGTGCCACATGGACAGTTGACCCCCTGGGACATGTATAATCAGCAACCTGAAGTAGATCCCACCACATACATGCACACTGTTACTTGGCAACACTGGGACTAGACCCCCTACCTAGGTATGTAGTGCTACTGAACTGTGTGCCTTTCATTGCACACACCACACAGTGTTTAGGGTGAAGTGTGTTCCAGGTTACATGTTATATGCAGAACATCCCCAGACATGTAAAGTATGGTAATGGGAGATGTAATGGTTGTATATGGACAATATGTAGTGTAACATACCAGCATATCCACATTAACAGGCACATAACAGGCAAACACACATCCGAGAGACCTGGGCTTATCGGTGCTAACTAACTTGTCCATGTGTCCAGTGTGTTACAGGTAGGCTGCACATAGCACATGCATAACTGGGCTGGATTGTGGTATCAGTTACCTGTATGGTTGATGGTGGCAGTGGTCACCATACAGTGGTACATGGGACATATACCGGGTGTACCATGGTACAATGACAGTGTACATGGCACCCACTTCCCAAAGTGGATATTGTATCACTGGAACCCATGATGACACTCTGACATACCCACCATCACACATTGCCCATGACTGCAACACAACCCATTTTATATCCCAATAGTGGTACTACAGGGATATGCATCTAATGCACATGCCACAGGCCTAGTAGGGTGTTGCATTGTCATACCTTACCTAGGGCAGCAACAACAATATCTGTACTACTGTGTGGCAATGCGTATTGTAATAGGAGTATGTGGCCTCGGAATGCTGTACCTTACAGGATATACAGGCATGCACAGATACACACACTTGCCAGAACTCAATGGGTATCCCATGCTTATCGACCTATTTGTACAATACTGTTGTGCTGGTACTGCAAGGCTCATATAGCTGTTAGGGAGAGGAGCATAACAGGGTACATGTAAAGTCTGATACAGCACCAGCCACATCTGACTATAGCAATGGGTGTTGCAGTGGTTGTAAAGGGCCTCATGGTATTCGCAACTACAGATGTACTAACACACAGACACTGCTATCTTCAGTAATGCACATGTATGCATGTATCAGTACTGGGGTGCATCGCTGCAGGTGGTCATAGGTGTGCACCTGGCTATTGTCCATGGAGAGGTGGGTTGTGTAGATGATGTGTATACAGTGGTATCATGCCACCTCCCATGTGCCAGCAGGCAAACTATCAACAGACACCACTGTGGTGACCCTCAGGGTGAGAGTGACATGCATCAGCCAATCCTCTGGGTGTCTCCTACAAATGGCCAGTGAAGTGGTCCAGGTGACATGTATGCAACATGTATTACAACACATGGTTAGTATCTGTGATGGAGACCTGTACCCACGCATGTTCTGTTGACTGTGGTACTGTAGTGGAGGTAACTGTGGCATGTGGTGCATACAAGGTGTTGTCTCCTATATGTGCCAGTTATAACACAGCTGGGCAGACATGTCAGTGTCAGTCAAGCATAGGTTGCCTGTACATATCCAAACTGGATACCTGCCATCTGCACATCTCTACAGGGACCGACAGACATCAGCTTGGCAAGTAGCTATGCAGTAGGATGAATGTATCGACAGATAGACATTTGGCAACAATAGTTATGCCATTACTACATGTTGAAACCCCTCATTGACATGATCTGTACAGACTTTAGTCTACAGTTACATTCCACATGTCAGATCATTACCAGTAGGGGATATATACTGTGACACAGCTCACACACCAGGAACATGACAGTGAGGCCTCAGAGTTCAGCTATGCCTGCAGGTGTGCTTGTTGTCAGTACTACATGTAGCACTCTACTCTTGCCTGGGAAAGCACTGTCAACAGTAGTACCACCATGATACAATACATGCCAGTGTGACAGCAAGTAACCTGGGTTACTACCCTTGTATGTAACACATTCACAAGGATAACAGTACTGTACAGGTCTTATATAATTGTGTGTCCCAGACATGACACTCACACCCCTTGCTACTGTAATGACAGCACATAGACGCATGTATTGTACATGGCATTACACACTCTTATTACAAATGTCATTACCCTGCTATGTTATCAGACTGGGATGTGAGCACTGGTTACCAGGACTGAGCCATGCTTAGCAGGTGTCAGTATTGCTGCAATATAACAGCTAAGCAGATTTGCGCCCTGGTAAGCGAAGCCTACATGGTGTAAGCGCCCGTACATTTAACCGTAGCTTAGCACCACTTAGCTTTGCGCGAACCCACGCAAATGCACTTAAAGCTGCCCAAAACTGCCTTAACCACTCTGTATCCAGCAGCCCTTGCTCTTCCCAGCAACAAAACAAACAGCTTTTGCAGGTATTGAACTAAAGACCCTGTACACTATAGTCACTACAGTTAACCACTACGCCATGACAGCTGAGAAGACAGTTGTTGTTTTTCCAATATATCTGTCACTGCACATATTGAATAGTATTGAACAATTGCTTTGACTTCCACAATTGTGTAGTACTTGTTATTGATATTACTGCTGCATCACATATGTTGCTATATCTAAATACACACATATCAGATACATACTGTGAGATACATCTGGGAAGGTATATACAACCGTGATGTTTGCACATGATAGGAATATGGCTATATACATGTAAATATGTTGATATATGTCTACATGTATATACACATGCATATTCATACATATGTATGTCTACACATCTGTACAGCACATCATATATATGGCCATTTGTAGATCTCTTTGTATATATAGATATATATGTATACAAATATACCTGTTTATGTTGATATATATGTAGATATCCATAACTATATCTGCATATGTATCTATATATCTGTATATGTGTAGTCATATAGTGCTGTGAATATGTATATATTTGAGTGTTTATATGTGTATATATATATATATATATATATATATATATATATATATATATATATACACACACATATATATATATATATATATATATATATATATATATATATATATATATATATATATATATATATATATATATATATATATATATATATATATATATATATATATATATATATATATATATATATATATATATATATATATATATATATATATATATATATATATATATATATACACATATATACACATATATGTTTACCATATGTCCAGAACATGGAGTGGAGTCCTACCTCAGCACCAACAGTCCCAACCTCTTAGTGCAAGGGGATGTCATGTATGTACTGCAGGCATATATGTAGACTGTTGCTACTGTAACATGGGTTGTCTTAACAGACATGTTGTGTATGGGAGGTCACATCTGCTTTTGACATATGCTCCATTGGCTACTGACAGACATCCTAAGGACATCATAGTACATGTGGACCACGCCTCACAATGTTGATGCTAATAGCCATGTACATGGGTATATCACATAAATACTGGACTACATATGCCCACACAGTTTATGAATTCACACACGCCAGTCTGCTCTGACACATAATACCTGGTGGTGCAGAGGTCACATGGCCACATACTACCCAGCAATTGGTGACATACATCTGTACAGAACTCCACTGCTTTGTCAGAAATACACAACAGTTATGGTGGCCTGGCAGCAGTATATCTTGCAAATAACTGGACATAACAGCACGCTGAGTAATTACACTAGGCTGCTAGGCATGTCACACAGTACTGTGCAAACTACAGGCAGACTGCCACAACACTGGACTACATTTTGTATGGGGGAATACACATGTACCTGCAATTATAGCAGGCTCTACACGCATGTCACAGCACAGAGTAACAGACACCTGTGAGAAAGTGCATACCCACAACCAATGTGAACACAGCCACATATGGTATGCAAGCTTAATATGACACTATATGGACTATCTGATGAACACCATCCTCATATGTGCCACTCACACATTATCCCTACATACACTGGGTCACAACACAGTGTGGTCCGATGCCTGTCTGTGATATGGGACACGTGTGTGTCTGGCCATACAGACATGTGAGCCAATAGGATTCCATACACTGGAGCAGCATGTAACATCAGATAGAACAGGACCAAGAACAATGGCACCTACCACAGTCTGTGCACAGCCCAAGGTACGTATACAAAATACACATACTGTCGACAATCACCATAAGTACACAGACACCAGTACTGTGCACACAAGTGTAGAATGCCCAGGGTATGTCCTCAGAAACAACCCCTACTATACATAACATGTCTAGCAGTCTAATATCTGACTGGCTTGTTATCAGGTATGATGTCACTAAATAATGGTGTACAGAACATATGCACCTCTTACTGCATGACATATGTACAAAGGTTGACAGACTTGTGGCTGGAGCTACAAACAGAGGCCCAATATTGGCATGTTACTGTGATAACCTCATACATTTACTGTCGTACCAGGGTTTGTTGTGACGTATATCCTATGAGGGATATGAAGTCAGTAACTCTCATGGCTGTCTCCATGTATACTGATTGCAATCCTCACACTATGCTTCTACAGTTCTCAGATAGGTGTTCTGTGAGTAACACAAGAAAAAATAAGCTCCACATACACTGCCCAGTCTACATATAACCTTACAGATGGGAGTTCCCTCAAACACATAACACTGTCATGACAGGTATTAAATCATGTAGACCAGCCATATACACACACACCCTGTTAAACCGATATTACTACAAATGCAGAAGACAACACTTACATTCTGTAGTCATGTCTGGCACATCCCCCTCCTGTCTGTTGGCCTGTTTCCACAGTGTATGTTGTTAGAGGTAAATCTCAATACCATCTGTGATGCTGTTTGACAAACACGAAATTTAGGTCCTGCTCACAGTGAATGAATAGGCCCAACACCAACATGATTTTCCTAGATATTGGAGTGTGTTTCCATGCAATTGGCTATGGGAATATTACCACAGCTGTTCCACATGCAATCAGCTAGAGGGGGACTGCAATTCTTGCAGAGGCCATCTGCTGATCATGAGCATCACTTACAAAACACAAGCTGCTGCCTAAGAAAAGCAGGTGTACTTCCCCACATTTACTAGAGTGGGAGTGAGAGAGACAGACAGAGAATGTCAGGTAGGGGATGGGACAGTGAAACCTAAGCATGTTTGTGTCACACACCTAGCAGTATGGGGTTTCAAACCCCTGACTGACTATGTATTGCTATCACATGTCTATGCAGTTAGTGCATGTGCCACATAACTTACATGTTGGGGAACTGTCCAAATGTAAATCTGATGGTGAGTGACATCTGCAACAGTGATATAGCAGTGATAAGGTAGGTGTAGTACATGAGCCTGTCCACATGAACAGGTGTCAAAGTCAACACAACCACACTCTCTCAGGGACTCACACACATTGACACACTTGGTAGGGTCAGGAATAGACTTCCAAACTAGCTAGCTTGCCACAATACAGTAATGCGCAGGTATCACATGCACCGCAGGGGTTATCCAGATGGTATATGGGAAAAGGGTATGTGAAGGTGTCTGACATCAGACAGCATGCTTCAGTAGGCCAAGGGGAGTTGTAGTGAGTGTGAATGTGTTCGGAAGCATCATACTCCACACACACAGACACAGGGTGCCAGTACTGACATGCATGGGTGCGTTGCTTCATGGGTGTGTAGTGGTTGACTGTGCCAGAAGGCCATACAAGGCTAGGTGAAGGGTATACATTGGCATTAGGCCACATGACAATGGTCTGCAGTGTGGCTCAGGGGTATGGTGTCTGGATTAGCCCACACAGGTGGGTATTGTATTCACCGTCCAGTCAACAGGGTTACTATTGTGTGTGGCCAGTGTTGGGCAATGCTTGCCATGTATGTGTTCTATAGTCCATGACATGGACGGTGTCTGGGATGTGCACACGTCCCACATGCATGTTCAGTGACATGTGGAACTGTACCTGGGATGTCTGGCCCATGTTGTGTACACAGATTGTTATCATCAGATGTGCCAGTCCTGGCCTCATGTGGCGGGAACTGGTAATGGACACCAGGTTGACCCTGCATCTACATTGATAGTATGATACAGGTATTCTCTGGTGTCAGTGGCATCTGTCCATACAGGGCATGTGTTTAAGGCATGGTATGTCCTTTGTGGGTCACATTTGTTGGCACCACAGTTTTTGCAGGCGTCTAGTGGGAAGCATAGTGAAGGTGTGCTGTCTGCAATTATGTGCCCATTGTACTGATGGGACAGGGTGCCATGCCCTTTGTAGTCCACTGCAATCACACCATGGTTACTATCTGTGGGCAATATGCAAGGTACTACCACCAAAGCCATTGTTGCCTAGGCAAGTGTGTTTGTGTATATGACATGGATTGAGAGTGTTCTTTGGGTAATACAAGGGTTGCTTACTTTGTTCGCCAGGCCTTGATGTTACATTTAGGGGTATGGATTGGCACCCCCAGCCTCTCGGCTATTTGACATCTGTTATCCTTGTAAAGTGGACAGTGTGCCATACAATAGGGCCACCATATAAGAAATCTGCAAAACCCACTCCACAATGAGTCCAGTTGTTATACACTCACAGCCACCTCCACACAGGATACGAATGACAAACACGGACAAACACACACAGTTGCCATGTCTGGGATTAGAACTCCTACCTTACTAGTTTATCACACTATGGCATTACGCTATTATAGGATGCACCACAGAGATTAGAGGACTACTCTTTCGCCAAAGCTGTATTTCACTGGGAATGACATCAGCAGGCTTGTCAAAGAAGGCCAATGGAGGTTGTAGTGACTGTGAATGGCCTCAAAAGCATTGCTCCCTACACAGACAAACAAACATCCACCCTTGCCATGTCTGGGATTAGAACCCCTATCGAACTACTATATCACACTACAGCATTACGCTGTTATAGGACACACCATGTAGATTATTGGACTACTACTTCCCCAAAGGTGTATTTCACTGGGAATGACTTCAGCAGGCTTGCCAAAGAAGGGGAATGGAGGTTGTATTGACTGTGAATGGCCTCAACAACATTGCTCCCTACACAGAAAAACAAAAACACCCACACTTGGCATGTGTGGGAATAGAACCCTGAGCAAACTACTGTATCACACTACAGCATTACGCTGTTATAGATGGAGATTACTGGACTACTCCTTCCCCAAAGGTGTATTTCACAGTGACTGACATGAGCAGACTTGCCGTAGTAGGGCTATGGGAAGGGCAGTGTGTGTGCATGGGCCATAACCCATTCATCCAGAGGTAGACACACCACACTCAGGCACACATTGATTTATATTCCACAGGTACATGTATACAGCTACTAGATGACTACTGCCTTGTACAGTTATGTTGCACAGTTAGCACTAGTATCTTAGAGTCTATAATGCTGAGGGATACCAGTGGCTAATGTCTACGGTGAGTGACATTTGTACATCATGTGTTTGTAACCATTTGGCTGTGTGCTGGGTGGGACAGGCCTGATGATGGAATGATCTTTGTCACTGCCACTCTCTTCCACATATCTATGTATTTATACTTTTGGCATATTAAAGTATGTTGTCCTTGGATATCTGTGTGTATTCCTATGCAATGAGTGTGCAAAGCATGACTAGTGCATACTGAGGAGTGTATGCACTAACATCTGCAACTGTCAGACATGTATAGTCCACTGTTGTTGCCAGACATGGGCTTCATTTCTTTAAGTGTGTAAGCATGCCCAGTATGTCCTTTCAGTATTTTGTTGTCTGACATTGACTTAATTTCTCTAAGTGTGGGAGCATGCCTAGTATGCCCTTCTGTATTGAATGTGTGGATCCATTCCAGGCAGATTGTACTCCACTGCTGACTTTTGTGTTCTACGCCTACAGCTAGCAAACTGTTTCTGCAGGATATCTGTAGATCAGTTGGCAATATGGGGTCAAACTGGGCAAGGGATAGTGGGTACTGTAGGTAATTGTGTCTGTGCTGCTTCTGCCACATGGCCCTAGTGTTAGCAGAGATATTCAGACATGTGTAATGTTATACACTGTGATGTTTTATGTCCTCAAGTACTGTCAGGTAGACATTTTTGCTCGCAGTGATGTCCTGGGTCCAGAGTGAATGCAGCTCTGTCCAGTATTGTGATCAAATGCTTAAATATTCCTGCAAACTAATGCCATTCTGGAGGGGGATCTACAGACACTTGCTGCTGGGTCTATGTAACTGGTTCATCACCTTGGTACAGTGGTGGCAGAGGATCCCATACTTGTACATCCATCAACGTGACAGTATGGCCTTATCTTGCTGTGGCAATACCTCACAGCTGTACAGATTCACATAGGTTACCCAGAGGCAAGAGTCATAAGTCAGGACATTACCTCTATTGTGGTGTACAGGTAGGTTTGTAGCCACTCACTTTTGTGTTTGCAGCCAGGGATAGTATGTGCACATGGCCGTGTTTTGGACTTTGCACATTCCATGATGCCCATGCTCCCACCCCCCCCCGTCTATTATTCTGTCCTCTTTCATACATTATGCAAACACTCTCTGATACTTTCCCTACAGTTATCACCTCATCACAGCAGTGTATTGGTGTTGGTCCACAGTTCATGCAGTGGGACACGGTGGACATGTTATTGTGGTTTGTCCACATGGCCTTGCATATAGGTTCTGTGGACTGTTTTATGTTGTTATTTGGGAGTCCATGACATAACATGCATTGGCAGTATGGGTGAGATGCAGGCCTTTGGCAGAGGACTGTAGGCCATTTGTTAGTGATGCAGGCCAGCTGTAGCAGGCTGTTGCATTCTGTCAGCCCTACAGTAACAGACTGCCGTACAGTATATTCCCCTGGGGTGACAGGGTAGGTGTGCTAGGTGTTCATGCCAATACTTTCTGTCAGTATTAATGATGTGGTGTGGATGCTGGCAGGGTGCTGCTTACAGCTAGGATACACCTGCATGGGACACCTGCACTGCATGCTTCATTCTTTCACTATTGCCATACACAGGTGGGGGTCATATTGTACCCATTCCCAACAGCAGGGATAAGGCAGGAGAGGTACCTGTGGGTGGTGGTTGGGTGAGCTGGGTGCATGTGCGCTATGGACACTACTTGCATCTGATTCACAGATATGCATGGGACATTCCACTTATGCTGGCTTGTGCAGGGACATCAGCTGTTTCTCAATACATCATTCCTAAGACCTTTGTGGTCTGTTAGTGTTTGGCCAGGCGACAACGGTATTCCCTACTACAAGCCTGGATAATGTGATGCAAGCCTGTATGTACAATTCCAAGGGTGTGTCCATTTCACGGTTACACATTATACACTGTCTGGGGTAATTTCCCTTGTGTACTGCTTGTATATCTGGCCCAACAGTCATGCCATGTCCATCTTTCAGATGGTGACACATATTACCTCCATACATTTACAATGGCTTACTGCTAGAATGCGTTATACTGGGGAGCATTGTGTTTGGCACTGCAGTTGTGAGAACTTGGCCCCTGTCATCGGCAGTACTGGCAATGGCAACCAGGTCAAACCTCACCATGCATACATACTGACCACTCTAACACAATATGAAACACACACCAACCTAACACATGCATACCTGCGTATTATACAAATGCTACAATCTATCCTGCTACCTTGGCCACCTCAGGTCATCTGTGCTCCACTGGTATTATGCCTACACATACATGCTACTACATTTCTACATCAGATTGGGGGTGCACACCTGACTGTTACATTTCTACATAGGATTGGGGGGGCACACCTGACTGTTACAATGTGTCTACATCAGATTGGGGGGGCACATCAGACTGTTACTACATTTCTATGTAGGATTTGGGGGCACAGCTGACTGTTTCTACATTTCTACATAGGATTGTGGGGCACACCTGACTGTTTCTACATTTCTACATAGGAATGGTGGGCACACCTGACTGTTACTACATTTCTACATAGGATTGGGGGGGGCACACCTGACACTTCTACACATTTGCTATGACTGTACTGGTATGTCAGGTACTCCATTTCATTCTGTATTCTAACGTATCATGTTGACTAGAGGCATATCAGAGTACTACAGGTGTTAGGTTTGATTGACCTACATATCAGTTTCTGACTTCTTACCCTTCAGAACTAACATCCCACTGCCTGACCTGATGTAGTCTGTCTGTGCAGGCTTGGGGGGAGGTTACCCATAGCCATCATTCAGAGGCCTTAGCACAGCCTTTGTTTGTGTTTGTCTACACCAGTCTTGCTGGCTGAGACTGTTGCTGGGTATGTGAACTTCCCTGATTGGCATGTGTGTGTCATATGGACACACATGTGGCCCAGCACATTACTTGCAGTGGGTTTTGTCACCATGTGTAGTACTGACTACTATGGTGACACCAGTATTTTTACAGATCTCCTGCTACCAATATAGATGTCTACTATCTGCTAGCATCCCATTCAGCCACCTGATTCCCCTTGCATGCTCCCATCCATACCATAGATACAAGTAACAACACATACTACTCTATTTGGCAATTGGTATGAAGAGTGACTTACCTTGTGGGTATGACAGTATTGGGGATGGTGCAGGAGGGCTGCCTATGTCAGATGCACATAGTACACTCCCTACACAGTGATTTTGGTTTGAATGCTTATTTCAGGTTATTTTTTTTAGTTTTTTGCCCGATCCCATTTGCATGCCGCTGCCCAATGCTTAAACAGCCAAAATCAGCTAAAAAAAATAAAAGTTATTTTTTCTTTTTTTAAAACTTTTCCATGCCAATGGCCATATAATTGGCCATTGGCATGCTTTATACATTATATACACCCTTTATTTTGAGCTGTCATGGCTTTGTTTTGTAGTTTTCAGAAATGTACTCGGTTACTAACCGAGTACATTTCTGCAGATTACACTAGTCCTGCACAGCTGGCTGCCAGCTTCCTGGATCGCAAATTCATCTCATTTGCATGGTTTTCACCTGCAAATGGGGTAATTTGCATACAGGAGCTGCATCCATGCGGGAATAGTGCAGGAGAGCTCGTGCACATCTCTGCTGCTTATTCCTGGATCACACGGCGGACATATTGCTTCCTGAAGCTCCTGCACTGTTCCTGCACACCTTGCAGGGCTTGCTGAATCCAGGGGCATAAGTGAAAAAGAATGTTTCATAGAAATATTGAACAAAGATGATGATGATGATAGAAAAGAGAAATGTGAATAAAATGAAATTATGGAAATAATGACTTGATATGTTATGAAAATATATTTAGAGAGATGCAAGAAAATACGTGCATCTCAAAGTTAAAAAATTTTCAAGAAAGATTCTTTACAGTTATTAGATAATGAAACAGAACTGCAGGAACTTCAGGATGCATTAAACATTTTATTTATGTATGTATGTATGCATGCATGTATGTATATATGTATTTATTTATTTATTAGCATCTTCTTTTTCCTAGCAAGCCTCTCTGAGCCATGACAGGCCCCTTTTCAGTGGAAGCCAAGGCAGAAAAGCTTACAAGATGCCATATAATATGATACAAGACAAAAGAGCAAGTGTTAAACTCTCATATACAAGCTACAAGATACAAAAATAGTATGTAAGGGAAAAAAAAACAGAAGCGACAGATCCTGAAAATCATTGTATTATACAGAGCTGCATTTAAGTTTTACTAAATAGCACTGTTAATACTAATAATTTCTATCAGGATAATAATAAGCTAAAACAGAATGTGTAGCATTATTACTAGATGGCAAACTGGCAAGAATTTCTGGGTTTGGCTAAGCTCTTGCATCTTCTGATGAAATCCCCAAAGCATACACTATGCAAAAAGAACAAACGGACACTACAGATAGTTGACAGATGGACAGAGTTGTAGAACGTTTATCCAGAAGAGTGGCAGGAGCATAGCTTGGAATCCAAGAGGTGGGTCTTAGGGTTTGCCTTGAAGTATTTTGGATATATGAGTTGTCTTTATTTTATTTATTTTTTATTTTTACATTTCTTAACCGGGTTAGTCTGACTGCACCAAATATGCAACAAAAGAGGAACCTTGTTAGCAGAAAAAAACGCCACCTAGTCGCAAAAAGTCCTTAACGCTTTTATTAGAACAACCCAACAGAGCGTTTTCGCCACGGAACACCGTGGCTTCTTCAGAGATTCACATTCTAAAAAAACAAACACTCCATTTAAAACTATTAAATCAGGAAGTGACATCTTCCTGCTTCCTGCTAACGGCAGCTGTGTTTAAAAACACAAACATACAAAGTATTTTAAAAAATGTCATATTCAAACATCAATAAAAATAAAAATAAAAATAAAATCAAGTCAAATATAATACAGCATAGTATATCTCAAGCGGATAGAGACTCCACCTCTTTGCAAGTATGTATACACAAATAGAAGGCAATGTTTACCTTAAAACATAAATAATATATACAAAAAGTGTAGATACATGTGTGTATGCAAAAATATATATAAACTTCAACCAAGGGTTTTATGCACATCAGCAAAGCACCAGTAAAGGGGGAAAAAAAACGCACTACTTCAAAAATGCATACATCTGTACAGTTGCTACACATATGTGTGGCTTCCCAGGAAATCACAACCAGTGGGAAATATCCTTAACTGAGGGGTTAAATGAAATGATATAATGAAACTCGCCATCAGATAAATTAGGCAAGCTCGTTATTTTAATCTCTCCTCTGTCTGGTGCAACACACGCTAAGTGTCCAAATCTACCAGCGCTACCAAGTACTTGGTCAGCATCAAGCCCCAGTGAACCATGGCTTAATAGTCAAGCCTGGCAGATTTTACCTAAAATAACTTTTTAATTTAAGTACAGGGGCAATGTTGCAGTTAGTATTTAGACCAGGGTAACTGAAAGCGTCTAAACGCAACTGCCATTCTAACTCACAATTTTCCAGGATCAAGGAAAAAGGACCTCCTCTGGTCTTTAAGGGCACGTGGTCAATGGCCATGAAGTGGAAACTATGGCCTGGGTACAGGGCAATGTGTTTAGCCAGTGCGTTGTCATCTTTACTGGTCCTAATTGCATACAGGTGCTCATACATTCTATCTCGGAGGCGCCTATCGGTCTTTCCGATGTAGAACACCGGGCAACAGTTGCACATGGCAATGTAGATAATAGATTTGCTCTCACAATTGAGTGCAAACCTAATAACATACTTCTTGCCCCTTACCTGGAATGTCTCTCCTGTTCGAATGTTGTTACAAAACTTACAGAAGCCACATCTAAACATCCCTCTCCTTTTATAAAAGCTGTCCTGCTGCACATCCCTTTGTAATAGTTCTTTAAGATTTTTAGATCTTTTAAAAGTAAATCTGGGTTCCAATCCTAGTTTACCTGCCAGTAGTGGATTAGAAGAGATCAACCGCCAGTTCTTACGGACAATATCCAAGATGGCCTTAGAGTTAGTACTAAAAGTGGTAATAAAACTCAAGGACACATCAAGGTCTGTCCCGCTGTGGTACTCCCTATTTCTCACAACACCACTTATTGCAGAAGATCCATCTTCTATGTTAAACCTGGCTTCGTGAGGCAGCTCAACCGGATCGTCGGAACTCGTCGACCGTTGATGTTTCTGGTGTGAGCACCAATCAGGGAGGCGGTTTGCTGTTTTCCGGATTAGGTGCGAGTGGTGAGGAAGTTGTGAGGCGTCCTGGTTCATATGCTGGAGCAGTATCTATCGATCGCAGTGTTGTTCAGTCAACTTCTCGGAGTGGGGTAGTGGACCAGATTAACACTGCTAACTGGGACATTGGGTCTGACAACAGGCTCCCAGACCTGGATGGCTGGTTAATGGACACTACGAACTTTTCGTTTAACCAGCAAGGGATGAATGCAGGTACTGTTGCAAATAATGATAACATTTGCCTATCAGAAAAACTTAAATCTTTTGATTCAAAATTACTGAAACTAAAAAAACTGCAGCTGGAGTCGGCATATTTTAAACAATGCATTAATGAAAATATTGTACCAAAAGGCCTACGAAACAACTTTATGCCCTCTGGTTTAGTTCCAGACCAGGATTTCCTTGTTGATTTAGAGGTATTATTTCAGAAACATGGTGCTGAACTATTGGATTTGATTATTAAGCATTATGGTGTACATGTTGATGTTCTAATGAAGGAAATTAATGATTTAGACAAAGAGATCAAACAGGATTTAGATTTCAATAGATACCGGTTTGATTATGGACGTATCTTGTCCAGCATTGACACCCTTTTGCTAAAATTGAAAGGAAATAAGAGCAAAAAATTGTTTAGGGACAGGGATGCTTATGTGAAGAAACTTGCTTACCCAAATTTAAAGGGAATTAGACATCCCCGTTTAAATAGTAATAACGAGAATTCCATTCCTCAAACAGGTGAGGATGAAAATAGGTTAGATGACCTTATTGAAGAAGATAACATAGAAAATCAGGTCACTCCAACACCCAGAAGGAGTAACAGAATTAAGGGTTTTGCAAAAAACAAAGGGGGCTATGAGAGAAGTGACAATGGCTCTAATGCTAACAAAGGCCACAACATACACAACACAGGGAATAATAGTAACAATTTTTTAGGGCAACGCAGCAAGAATGTTTGCAAGAACAGGAGAAGGAATTAGACACATCCTTGGTGGATGTTACACCAAGTAGGATGGAGGCATTAACTCCTCACGTGTTTGACTCTGATATTCTTGGTTTATCTACACGAACAGATTATCCTGTTATTCTCACCAATGAGAAAGGTGATTTTAAGATCTACAATTTTTCGGATATCACCATAGATCAACAACTGGTTGAACTATTAGCCTTTGGCAACACTTTCCTTCCAACTAGGAACGGGAGTGTTGCGAAAGAAATTATAGAACTTAAGTGTTTTGTAAGAAAAATGAATTTAAAGTTGTTTTTTAATCAAGAAACTGAGGGTGAGAATTCAGGTGAAGCAAATAATACATGCTCTTTGAAATTGACAAGTGTATTTAACCCCCCGTTGCACTCCACTTTGGAAGTGTTTGAGAACATGTGTGAATTTGACTTCAGATTCTTAGAGAATAACTTTAATGATAGAACTAAGATGATACATTTCAACATTTCCAAAGAACAACGGATTCTATTAGATGAGATTAGTCAGTTGCCTATACGAGTGTTAAAACCTGATAAGGGAGGTGGGTTGGTGATTCTTCACAATGCCACTTACAATGAGAAGATGTCCTCCCTTTTGGAAAGTGACGCCTATATTAAATCTTCAAGAAATGAAGTTAATGGAAGTACACAGAGGATTAGGGGATATTTTAGGGACCTGTTCTTTACGGGGAAAATTGATATCAAGACATATAACTATATTGATATTACTTGTTCAAAGATCCCCGTCATGTTCGGGATCCCTAAAATTCATAAAAGTATTAGTGACCCCCCCTATGAGAGCATTGATTGACAGTAGGTCTTCTATCACCTACCCATGTTCCAAACTCATTACACACATTTTGGATAAATACATTAAAGGTATTCCTAGTGTGTGTAAGGATTCATGGACATTTCTGGACAGTGTCAATAAACTACCATTTAATAGTGATGATAATTTTTTAACCATAGACGTCATCGACCTGTATACTTCGATACCGCATTTAGAAGCGGTTGAATGGATAGGGTCAATGTTACAGGCCTTTGGGGCGTCTAAATTGGAGGTTGACCTGGTCACTGAATTACTGGAAATAGTTTTAACCAGTAACTATTTTATTTTTGACGGTGATTTCTTTTTACAGAAACGTGGGGTGGCGATGGGCTCCCCATGTGGAGCTGGAGTGGCAAACTATGTGATGGGATATTGGGAAACCAACATTTTACAAAAACTCCCTGGTATTATGACCCCTGTCACATTTTACACCCGATTTCTTGACGACATGTTTTTGTTGTTTAGGGGTTCGGAAACGGAGGCCAAAATCTTTGTTGAAACCATCAGTAACACTACTGAGTTCTTGAAATTTACTTTTAAATTCTCTACCATTGAGATAGACTACCTCGATGTCAAACTAACTAAGGACATATCCCAACAGTTTTTTAAGTCCACTGTATATAGGAAGACCAACTACTGCAACTCTTTCCTGCACTTCACCAGCTCTCATCCTTACAAACAGAAGAGATCTATTGTGAAAGGACAGCTGGTGAGGGCAGGAAGAATGTGCAGCACCTTGGTGGATTTTGCTAAGGAATGTTCTTGGCTGAGGGAGATGTTCATTAACCGAGGTTACCCTGACAAAATGATTTTAGAACTCATTGAGGAAGTTACATCTAAAAGAACTAGGGGTTTCTACACTCCCTTACTAGACAAGAAGAATGTCCTGCCTCACGAAGCCAGGTTTAACATAGAAGATGGATCTTCTGCAATAAGTGGTGTTGTGAGAAATAGGGAGTACCACAGCGGGACAGACCTTGATGTGTCCTTGAGTTTTATTACCACTTTTAGTACTAACTCTAAGGCCATCTTGGATATTGTCCGTAAGAATTGGCGGTTGATCTCTTCTAATCCACTACTGGCAGGTAAACTAGGATTGGAACCCAGATTTACTTTTAAAAGATCTAAAAATCTTAAAGAACTATTACAAAGGGATGTGCAGCAGGACAGCTTTTATAAAAGGAGAGGGATGTTTAGATGTGGCTTCTGTAAGTTTTGTAACAACATTCGAACAGGAGAGACATTCCAGGTAAGGGGCAAGAAGTATGTTATTAGGTTTGCACTCAATTGTGAGAGCAAATCTATTATCTACATTGCCATGTGCAACTGTTGCCCGGTGTTCTACATCGGAAAGACCGATAGGCGCCTCGAGATAGAATGTATGAGCACCTGTATGCAATTAGGACCAGTAAAGATGACAACGCACTGGCTAAACACATTGCCCTGTACCCAGGCCATAGTTTCCACTTCATGGCCATTGACCACGTGCCCTTAAAGACCAGAGGAGGTCCTTTTCCTTGATCCTGGAAAATTGTGAGTTAGAATGGCAGTTGCGTTTAGACGCTTTCAGTTACCCTGGTCTAAATACTAACTGCAACATTGCCCCTGTACTTAAATTAAAAAGTTATTTTAGGTAAAATCTGCCAGGCTTGACTATTAAGCCATGGTTCACTGGGGCTTGATGCTGACCAAGTACTTGGTAGCGCTGGTAGATTTGGACACTTAGCGTGTGTTGCACCAGACAGAGGAGAGATTAAAATAACGAGCTTGCCTAATTTATCTGATGGCGAGTTTCATTATATCATTTCATTTAACCCCTCAGTTAAGGATATTTCCCACTGGTTGTGATTTCCTGGGAAGCCACACATATGTGTAGCAACTGTACAGATGTATGCATTTTTGAAGTAGTGCGGTTTTTCCCCCCTTTACTGGTGCTTTGCTGATGTGCATAAAACCCTTGCTTGAAGTTTATATATATTTTTGCATACACACATGTATCTACACTTTTTGTATATATTATTTATTTTTTAGGTAAACATTGCCTTCTATTTTTGTATACATACTTGCAAAGAGGTGGAGTCTCTATCCGCTTGAGATATACTATGCTGTATTATATTTGACTTGATTTTATTTTTATTGATGTTTGAATATGACATTTTTTAAAATACTTTGTATGTTTGTGTTTTTAAACACAGCTGCCGTTAGCAGGAAGCAGGAAGATGTCACTTCCTGATTTAATAGTTTTAAATGGAGTGTTTGTTTTTTTAGAATGTGAATCTCTGAAGAAGCCACGGTGTTCCATGGCGAAAACGCTCTGTTGGGTTGTTCTAATAAAAGCGTTAAGGACTTTTTGCGACTAGGTGGCGTTTTTTTCTGCTAACAAGGTTCCTCTTTTGTTGCATATTTGGTTTGGTTTCGTTCTACAATTTTTTCGTGGTTAGTCTGACTGCACCCACAGAGCCCTTTTTCAGTGGGGACCCAAGGAGAAAAGCTCCAGGAAATTAATTAAAAAATAAGAAAGACCTAACAATTTAAGTTGTAAGATACTTAACAGTACAAAAACAGAGAGAAATATACAATACGAATATATACAAGGCAAAAGTACAGTATTTTGAGAATGCAGTAACAATATGTTTGAGAAATTGTTAGCATTAAGTTATTTACAAGGAATGTAGCAATGCCTAGAATAAAAAAAAATTCAGAGTAACATTATGGCATAGTACAACAAAGATGCATTTAATAGCATAGCAATATGTAGACAGTTTAGGTAGATACCAGGCAGATATGTTAATTGAGAGAAGAATAAAAATTAATTAGTTAATTTCCTGATGAGTACATATCCATGCATGTTGGAAATGAAATTTTAGTTGCTTTTTGAATCCACCACTTTTGGTAGTGGAGTGAAGGGACAATGGAAGTTTGTTCCATGAGCATGCAATTGAATGAGTGTAAAGTATTTTTCCAATATTTTTGTTTGGTTGTTCTGTCTTAGGTCTTGTAGGAAAGTATTTCAGCATTTGGATACATATGAGGAGTGTATCACTTCACTGTGTTTACTGTTTAGCCTACAGGTTTTGGCAAGATTTGTGCCCTTAGACCTGAGGGATCTAGATGGGGAGTAGCATAGCATTACTCTCCCCAGTACTAGACACTTGTTTGGGTAATGAAGTGTACTTTGGAAGACTTTCCCCCAGATTCAGCAAGCAGCCGTGCAAGATGAACGGACTGTTCCTGTTCAGCACATAAGTGTGCCATGCATATGTATGAAGGCACACTGCTGTACTTAACAAAGGACACAGTTCCATGTACGAGCTCAGGATGTGTGTCTGAGAGCAGAGCTCTCACAATACACATGCTCCCTGCACTCCTGAATTGCCTTTTGGCAATTTAAAATAAGAAAGAATGCTCATAACACCACCAACCCCTCAGGGTAAGAAATCTGGTAAAAGCCATAAGGGATAATCATCCCTACCAATGCAAAAGTGGATAGAATAACACATGTAGCATAAGCACATAGTGCGCACATCACAACCCATCAGAGTAAGGAATGTAGACAAAGCCAAAAGGGACAATCATCCCACAAAGCAGAAAGTTGATACAATAACAGGTTCAGCATTAGTAGGGATATTCTGAAAGGTACAAATAAAAAAACACAACAAATAATTTTTTTTATAAATGCGATAAAGTTTAAGCGTAGCTGCATGGGTGTGCCCGTTGCTTAGCTATGCTTAGTCCAGCTTAAACAGCATAAGAAGTTAAATAGCAAGAGACATCCAACTTAAGCAGTACTGCTATAGTGTAGCGGTGAGACTATGCTTTGTAAGCAACCATCCCTGGGTCTATCCCCACTGTAACCAGTTTGTATTTTACATGTGAAAGCAGTACATAAACTTTTTTTTTTATAATTTGCTACTAAATAACATATATTTGTTAACCAGAGTACTGTCATAGGTCCAGATGTGAGGTGTCAGTTTAATAAAGTTGTGAAACCCCCATATAAACACAAGTGACCCATATAGTATAGTTACACAAGAATACATGTAATGAAAGCACATTGGGGGATGTCAGGGACAGTAAACAAATTTCTGATATGTAATGAATGATGAATCAATCCCATAAAGCTGATAGTCTATAAAATAAAAAATAAGCAATGCTAAGCATTGCATAGCTCTGCTTACTGGGTGTAAGCATTGTGTAAATATGACTGCTAAGCAATGAGTAGCACAACTAAGTAGATTTGCCCGTTGGTAAGCAGTGCTGAACCTGCCCCTTTAAGCACTGCCAACCATAGCTAAGCAGGTTTTCCCATAGCTTAGCTTAGGTCAGCATATTCAAAACTGTCCAATCATGGCAAAGGGTGGGAAATCGGCCATATTTAAACCCCACAGGTGGGAATACAGCTCATAACTGGTTGCAGCTTCCCGCTGTAGGCAGTATGGCAGGTGTTGGTGAGGGCATGTGCTTCTGGGTGCAGTGCTGGGGCATACAGGAGTCCAAGGTCATAGTAGGACTCCTGGTAAATAACCATGATGAGAGACTGCTGCGGGGCCGTACCAGGGCTCGCAATATAAAGCAGAAGCCTGGGACCATCTTGCCCGTGATCTCACCAGTGCCACTGGTAGCCCTTGGACTGGTGAGCAGGTCCGGCACCACTATGCCAACTTGAAGCAGCGGAAGGGAGAGCTCTTGGATGACTGGGTCCAAGAAGCAAGACAGATGGGTGATGCCCCAGCAGTGTGTAAGTATTCATATCAATACCTGTTTACCAAAGTCCAACCTGTGTATGTGATGGATAGGTATGGCTAAATATTTTTCTATTCCCTTTACAGCTGTAGCTGAGCAGGCTGTGAATCAGGAAGCCCATGCCTGTAGGCTGCAAAGGCTGCATCACGAGGCTGGTGAGTAACAAAACTGCTTGTAGTAGTCATACCATATAATTATAAAGTAGTAGAAAGTCACCTGGCAGTATAAAAACTGTGTATGGGTTGTACTGAATAAACCAGAAAATATGACAGTAATAGTCCCATATAGGTCATAATTCAATAAAACCATAACTGCCTGGCAATAAAGTTCTAAATCCTGGAATGGTTGTGATTACCCTGGTATTGTATGGCATTTAGTGTTGCAGTCTCTGAATAGTAATGTGTTAACCACTGTTATCCACACTGTGCTACATAAAAAAATATGTCTAGGAATGTCTGTATAAGACTGTTGTAAGTACAAGGTCTGATTGTACAACCAAGGGAGACTTAGACAGAAAACACTAAGCCAACAGACAGCAGTTTCTAAATAGCTCACTTTAATGAAACTCAAATTGTTATATTTTTAGCACACACAGCCACGGTTTGAATCCTGGGAGTGGTAGTAAGCTGTATGCATAATCATACTTCAACTGTACAGATTTTTGCAGAATGTCCAGATAATTGGCTCATATTTTTGGCCTATTCCTCTGTCTCCCTGCCAAATCACTAAATAATGACATACATTTGATTTTCAGACCTCATATCCTTCAGAAAATGTATATGAAAACAAATCATGTTACTCTAGCAACTCTACAAGTTTATAAGAGCAATATTCAAAATATGCCCCTATTTGTACCCCCATGTTGTCAAGCTTTGTCCAGAGTGTGTGCATTAAGTGATTGAGAGGTATGTGCATAATATTAACTAGGAATCTGGGAATATATGTAGAAACATTCAGGTAGTGTTAACAAACATTCCCCCCACAGGTCTTTAAGATAAGAAAACTGTAACTGCCTGGCAATAAAGTTTTAAATCCTGGACTGGTATTGTTTACTTTGGTATTGTATGGCCTGACATGTAGCATTCACCAGCATCTGATATCAGAATAGTACTGTTGAGTCAACCATTGTTTCTCACACTGTGCTACATAAAAATATGTCTATGAATGTCTGTATAAGACTGTTGTAATTACAAGATCAGATTGTACAAGCAAGAGAGACTTAGAAAGAAAACACTGAAAAAACAAACACTGATGTCTAAATAGCTCACTCTGATGAAACAGCAATTGTATTTTTAGTAGACACAGCCATGGTTCGAATCCTGGGAGTGGTAGTAAGCTGTATGCATAATCATACCTCTCAAATGTACAGAGTTTCCCAGAATGTCCAGATGTTTGGCTCATATTTTTGGCCTGTTGCTCTTTTTCCTGGCAAATCAGTGGGATGATCTCAGTATTGTAGTCAACAAATAATGACATACATTTGAGTGTCAGACTTCAAATCCTTCAGAAAATGTATATTAAAACAAATCCTGTTACTCTAGCAACTGTCTAAAAGTTTATAACAGCAATATTCAAAATATGTCCCTACTTGTACCCCAGTGTTGTCAAGCTTTGTCCAGATGTTGTGCATTAAGAGATCGAGAGGTATGTGTATAATTACAACTAGAAATCTGGGAATATGTGTAGAAACAGTCAGGTAGTGTTAACAAACATTCCCTCCACAGGTCTACCAGGTAAGAGAAGTAGAACTTAGCTATAAGACAGTTGAAGTATACACTGTGTACAAACATACCACTGCCCAAACCAAGGCCATAGAGTAATGATTAGAGCAATGTTCATTAAAGCTGTGAGTACTGCAAGGATACATGAGTTGTTAATTGACATCTCCCCCCCATATCTGCAACAATAATCTAAACAGACAAATCAATGGGTATGTTTACACCAAACCTACTGCTGGGACATATGTCTTATTGTCTAACAACTATTGAAACATGTTTCTATTAATGTTCCATGTTGAAATACTATCATTGGTGGCCTGTAGCTATCAATATAACCTGCATGTTGTAATGGCCACTGTGGTTCCGTATATGCTTGTGTTCTGTTTGCTATGTAACTTTTCCAAATCAGGTGTTTTGAGTTAATGGGAATATCTATGCATGCTGTTATAACTAATCCTGGATAGTGTTGACTATTACTAACCCACATATGTTCTAAAACTGCAACACCATAGCACGTTTGGGAAGGCGAGCCCCAGCAGACCCACCTCCCTACCTCATCTGGCCATAGCATCGGGCCCCAGCACATCTGGGACCCACCCCGGGACCTTCTTGTCCACTGATCCTGCACCACCTTTGGATGGAACTGCCTCAGGGGAGTGGGCACAGACAGGATACTGTCACCCAAAGTCAGGTCCGGGGATTGGTGTGTAGCAAGCACCGAAGGGAGTTTGGAGATCTGCTACGCCAACTTGAGGGCCACATAGTGAAATTAGAGCATCAGCCTGCCCCTCCTGCTCAGCCCCCAGCACAGCCACCTTCAGGGCCATGCAATTACAGTGGTGACTGCCCATGTGTGGGGACCTCAGTCCCACTGTTTCCATCTGCGGGCTCATGGGCTTCCGATTTCCAAACAACCCTCCCCATCCAAGATGTTTACCCCCACACATGTGTCATATACTACCCCTGTATGCTGTCTTGTCTGTCTTCCTACCCAACCTACCTCCCCAAATATACTTACTATCCTTCCCCAACATCCCAATCTCACCTTAAAAAAAGGGCAATCTATTCCCTGCCAAAAATTTTGCCCCATACATAGCTGTCAACTGTACATATGTAATCTGGTCTAATTGGCTTCACAACACATTATTGTTGTCCTCACCGTTCTCTCAGGGGTTTGAGTGTCCAAATATACCTCCAAATTCAGTATATATGCATAGCTGTTGCTGTAGAAGAAATTAACAGCTATGGACCTTCCCTACACCCGTCCTTCACATCCCCAGCTACTTTCCCTATTGTCTTTCCTTCTTTGTGCTCCTTTTTTCACCACTTTCCTATCACACCTTTTTCCTATTCTTATAAATAAATTAGTACAGGGGTAAGCAGGTGTAAGCACTTTTAAACAGTAGTAAGTGGTATTAAGCCTGTTTGCATGGCACTAAGCAATGCCTGTACAGATTAAACACTTTACACGCGAACTGTCTGTAAGCATATTTAACCGGAAGTTAGCAATGCTTACTGTCACACAAACCCATGCAAACCCACTTACAACTGCTTAAAAGTGCCTTAATCACTCTCTATCCAACAGCCCTTGTTTTGCCCAGCAACAAAATAACCAGCCCTCGCAAGTCTCAAACCCACAAGCCGGCACACCATAGCCACAACAAGTTACCACTAAGCCATTTCAGCTGTCGATATGTGTGATGTTTTCTCAAACATATCATGCAGCACAGTCATTCAACAGTATGGAAAATGTATTTATTTATGTATATGTATAGATATATATATATATATATATATATATATATATATATATATATATATATATATAAATATATATAGGGTCTATATTAGAACACCAAACATTCAAAATGTCGAGTGTTCTAATATCGAACCCTAACAATCGAAAATTCTAAACAGTGAACATTCAGAACAGCAAATTTTTTCCTAGGGAAAAAATTTGCTGTTCCAAAACACATACACACAACACAAGCACACCAAACAAACAGCAATCCACACACATACACCTAAATTTTACACCTAACCCTATACTAAACTATATATACACCACTAACTATCCACTTACCTTAACCCAAATCTTAACCCTAAGGTCCATCACTATCGCACAGTTGCCTCACCCATGCCCTAACCCTAACTCACCTACCCCGCCCTAACCCTCATGTCCACACAATCGCACACTTACCTGACCCGTGCCCTAACCCTAACTCACCTAACCCACCATAACCCTCACGTCCACACAATTACACACTTACCTGAACCCGACCCGTAACTTTCCACCAGAGCACTGAAAATACTGAAGCAACAGACAACCAAATTTTTTCCCTAGGAAAACATTTGGTTTTCTGTTTCTTTGATATTTTCAGCTGAAAACCGGTCGATATTAGAACACTCGACATTTTAAATGTTTAGTGTTCTAATATAGACCCTATATATATATATATATATATATATATATATATATATATATATATATATATATATAGATATATATATATAGATATATATATATATAGATATATAGATATCTATATATATATATATATGTATATATATATATATATATATATATATATATATATATATATATATATATACAGTGCATTTGGACAGCAGATCCACACTCTGAACCTTTTACTGCAAAACATCTGACCAAAGGCACTGTAAATGAGGGTGAAGTGGCCCAAAATATGGATCTCTTGTAATTATTTCCATTATCCCTTCTTCCACAGCTGAACTGTTCTGCCTTGCAACAAGGTAACCAGCACTTGCAAGTCTTGAACCCAGGACCCTGGACAACATAGCCACAACAAGTTACCAGTAATCCATCTCAGCTGCAAGATGTTGTGATGATTTCTCTAACATATCATGCAGAACAGTCTACCATAGGGAATGTACAATGTGGAAGCACTAAACATTCTAATGATACACACACACACACACACACACACACACACACACACACACACACACACACACACACACACACACACACACATATATACACACACACACACACACACACACACACACACACACACACACACACACACACACACACACACACACACACACACACACACACATATAAATACGTATAGATATATATATATAAAGAGAGTATATATAGAGGGTGCACAGCATATCACATAGCCAGTATTCCTACAGTTGCCACCTTTTCAAATGGCCAGTGTCTGATTATTTCCTACAAATGAGAATTATTGCATGAAAGACATATCCACACACAATGCAAAGGATATGGCTCCACACACAGCTTGCATACATATAAACGTTTATTTGGGTACTATTTGTTTATGCCATTTCTTATAGCATTTACGTGTCTGAAATACATAATAACTGATTAATGCAACTCTCAAAGAAAACATATGATACAGTAATCTGCAAAACATAACATACTTTGCTGTCTAGGCTAAAGCCTTCAAGTAGTACAACAGTGAAAAACACACTTGCCTTAAAGATAAGAATCAATCAACACTTAATTACAGATGTAGTTCAACATCCTCCAATTACACTCTCTACTCAACCCCCTAGGGGGAAAAGTATCAGTTGTCACATTGTAAATGCTTAACTTAAAATGTCACTATCACACTGACAAACAGAACTGTGTGCAAGACAGTAAGCTCTAGCCCACCACTGTTCCCATGGTGAAACATATGAAAACATACAGCCATATACCTTAATGTTTCTTATTACTGGTATCCCTCACATGTTGTAACAGCCTAGGTTAAAAATGTTTAATACCCCTCCCCCATAAAATGTCTTACAAGGGCATATGACAGTCTTCTCCATACACTGACCTCCAGACTGTACAGGGTCACACATGTTTTGTCCAGCTGTAGCCCTCATATATATGGACCCTACCCCACAACTTGTGTGGGAATCCACAACATCACTGGAATGATAGCAGGAATGTCAGCACTAAATAATGATAGACCATTACTTATCAACCTCTTACTGCATGACATCTGGACAAAGCCTGGTATATAGGTGGAGGACAGAGGCTGAAAATCAGGGCCATATTTGAAATATTGCTGCTGCTATGAAAGTTGCTGTTGTTACAGGATAGGTTGCAACATACCTGTACTCAGGAATATGAAGTCAGAAACAAACATGGATGTTGCCATGTATTGATAGCAATCAATGGAGAGAGAATGCCACTGATATGTCAGGGACAAGACTTGCATGGGAAGAGATAAAACATAACAGCCAATCCTCTGGCCAACATTTGGATAGGCCCACAGTTGACAGCTATGCAGACAGACTGCATTCCATGCAAAACTAGCATGTACACACAAACCATGTAAAACAAGCAATATTCAATGCATATAACAGCAATACTCACACACTGTCCCTAGATCTGGAACCTTATACAAACATGTAGTTGGCCTGTGTCCACAAGTCCTATTGTAAGAGGTATAGCTACCTGCTGTCTGTAACACCGCTGCCCACACACAGGAAGGATGTCTTCCATACAGGAAAGGTAAAGGGACAACGCCCACATAATGTAGTTATTTATAGTAGTGGGTTGCTATGACATTGGCTATTAGAAGACCTACACAGCTACCTGCATGCAATTAGCAAGTGGGGAACATCAATTGGTGCAGAGGCCATTGCCTGAACATGAGCATCACCTACAAAAGCCATGTTTCAACTTACTCACAAGCTCGATCCCAGTAGTGAAGAGAGAGAGAGAGACACACACACACACACGCACACACACACACACACACACACACACACACACACACACACACACACACACACATAAATAAATAAACAAAACCTTGAATTATGAAAGAGGAAGACACCCTGTAAACAGAAGCAACCTTGAGATAAATATATATGTGCAACATGTAAGCATGTAACTGAATGTAGTAATTGGTCTGTAAAAATGGGATAGGTGATTATGAAAGATGTATATGTGCCATCAATATTTGCTGTAATGATGTCCTGCTGAACAAATGCTATGGACATAGCATCTGGCTTTGTTTGGAGTGGGCCATACCTGTCAACTATGCAAATCTGCACAGAATGTCAAGATTTAGCCATCATAGTGTTTGTTCTGGTCCTCCAAACATCTATATTACTGTGGCAAACAGCTAAAGGTGGAAATAATGAAGTCATGACAGACACACGAGTTTCAAACCACACCACCTTCAGAACAGTCATGGCAATGTGAAATGTATCATGCACAAACTTTATTGGTGTGTAATAGGCATATCTACGATCTGTCCCTATATATCCCCCCTAATGTTAGGCTTTGTCCACATATGATGCTCTAAGAGGTGGACAGGTTTGGTCACAGCTGAGGAGCCTGACACACCCTGGGAAAGGACAGCTCACATATGGCAACCACTAGAGTGTCTGTCAAACAGTTGTGTCTGTGTCACTGCTAGGCCAGTTAATGGGATGTTGCCCATATCCATATGTTACTTGTGAATATGAGTTTTCTACATGTTTATATTGTAAATCTAGGACACCTATATAAGGCATGAGCATAGTAAAGCACTGTTGCAGATGTGTGTGTTAAACTGCATGTGATATATTGAATTAATAACATTCAACTGTACAGTGTTCTTCTGGACAAAGTTCACATTTATGACAGATATCTTTAGTCACTTACACATATACTTGTATTATGGCAGCTATATTGATACATTATCAACATTGACTTCCCTGTGTTGTCACCCAGTGAGGTGGCCCAATGACCAGAAGTCCTTGTATAACAGGTTGAGATGTATGATTGAGCTGCAAGACTGTAACTACAGTGTGCCATAATGACATAGAACACAAATGGTACCAGGTGTCCCATGAGCATGTGTATGTATGCGTATGTTCAGCTGAAAGGCACAAGAGTAATTACATGGGTCAGAAGCAGTCCAGAAAATAGGATGTACATGTTGCTCATGTATGTAATATTACTGTCACTGTATACAACAAAATAAAATGTGTACTGCTACTGATTGTTGCATTGCCATGACACTTATATGGGTATTACAGTAGACATGATTATCACGTAGTAATCAGAGAAGTATACAACTGTGTTATGACCCACTGTCCATCCATGCCTACCACTAACAGCTATATCAACACCCATATACACTGGATATCAAAGTGTACACACCCCTGTTGGAATGCCAGGTCTGTGTGCTGTATGTCAATGAGACCACAGGAAGTCATGTCAAAACATTTCTCACCTCAAATGTGCCCCATAACCTGTACAATTCTACTGAAAAAGAAACAAAGCTGTTTCATGGAAGGTGAGCAACAATTGTCAAGTGAAGATGTGATATGACATTAGAGTACAAACAAAGACAAATGGATGCTGTGATCATCTCAGCAGGCATTTACACAACATACCAGTGTAAGGGTGTGCACACACATTCAGCTTGGTTACTATACTGAGTATTACTTACCATATGCTGGAGGGACAGGTTCATAACCCAGAGAGTACCCATACTATGGAATAGACTTTCCATACATGTCAAGCAGAGCACCTCACTGGCCCTCTTCAAGAGAAATCTTGATGAGTGGATGGGAAATAGAAAATTCACCACAGGGATCACTCCAGTGGCTTTCCTCGACAGAGGCACTGGGAACTAAGATCAGGTGGCACAATGCCAGAGTAATCCCATGGGCTAGGCTTATAAAGACTCTTGGGCCATTAGCCTAGTACACACCTCTGAACCTATGAACCTATATATTTCCACAGGACAGGTTGTTATGTTCCCTATTGAACTGAGCAGGCTATAGGACACATCACAGGTGGGGATTGTGTTGATATGTGCTTTTGTGGGGTCATGGTCCAATTGCACAAGTACCATGCATTGTAACAGGTGTGTGTACACTTCATATCCACTGTATCTATATGGAATCAGCAGTACCTTACCTGTACAACTATCCTCCACCAATGATAACGTAATGCCCCTTGGTGGACACCACCAAAACACAAAGCACATAGTAGGTTGCTATATTGGCTGCACAGGGACACATAGGTGCAGACCACAACTTGGAAGCAAGTGCACCTCTATCTGAGCAAGCATGTAGGTTCACAGGTGACCTCCTGTAAGGCTGACTATGACTAGAAATCAGTCATATGCAAACCACCAAGGCCAATTGCAACTATGTCTACACTTATGTATGCAGTCTCAGAGCCAGTAACACAAGTCAACATGTACTGGGGGTAAAGCACACCTCATACACACATGCTATAGATACAGGCAACCTGCATCAGACAGGATAGGTGGGAACAGTGGCACCCAATCCACAACAGTAGTACAGGGGGATATGCCCATCAACCACATTCCTGCCCACATCAATGGTGAGCATGGACATAATGCGGACTGATGGCATCAACAGCAAGTCTCCATGGGGCATGAGAACATCACAGTTTGCCTCCTACATGAACACAGGCATGTGCTCACAGTCCCATCACACACACTGCAGTCAAACACAATCATGCCACCATCCACACACCATCCACATGGAAGATGGCCACTGTCATCCCTCTACACAGAAATGAATGGTGTGTAGTGGATTATGTCATTAAGTGTCCAACATTGGGGGAACTAGACAGGTCAGGGCCAGGAGTATAATACAAGATGTACAAGCCATGATAGCTTACAGTGTTATGGTATATTCTGGATTATTTGCAAGTAATACCCACTGTTGATGTGCATGTGGACAACTGTATGAGGTCTTCTGTCCTTTTTTCCTGTTTATGTCTTCAAGGTACAATGTCCCAGGAATGCCTGCCCACATACACAGCCCTGGAAAATGATGGTATAATCCAGTTCCTCATAGTCCATCATGCCATCCTCTTTGGGAGCAGGGCTCAGGATCTGCAGGAGAGGACGGCCCTGTGGAATGAGCATGTCCACAGGGTAAATGATGTCAGCCTGCACAACCGCAATTATGAGCAGGTACGGCATCGCTGCACTGATCTGATCCACCACACCTGTCAGCATGCCACTGGAGTTAGGAGGGACCAGCTAGCCACAGGTGGGAATCATGCCATCCAGCCCCCACTGACACATGCTGAGAAGCTCCTTGCCAGCCTTGGGGCACCCGCCTGCCACCCAAGCCAGCAAGCTGAAGACAGCATTGTGGAGGTGGGTGCCACCCACACAATGGACAAGGAGTGTGCAGGTAAGGCTCCAGGGCACATTAGTAGACCACTGTTGCTTATCCATTTTCATCTGTAAAGTATCTACATGCATATGTCAGATAAGATAGTCTGTTGCTGCAGTGTAGTAATGAACAGATGTGCATAATCTCCAGTATTGTGGGTTTATACTGTTGATGTGCTGAAATGCTGCTCCCACCCTGTACCAGTGCCACAGGTGTGGCTACTGACATTACGTCTCTCACACAACTATTTAGGTCCCTTTGGCATACAACTGGGACAGCAGCCTGTAGCTGGTGAGTATGGAGTTGTTTTGTTCAGGTTTGCAAATACACCAGCCATGTTATGACCATGCTATTTGCCATGCACACATTTAACACACCTACCCATAATGCTGTAAATGTTCACTTATTGTTACTGTTAACTGGTCTGCATCACAGTGGTCACCATGGTGGCATATCCGAAGGGTAGGTAAGAGTCCTGCAGTATACCTAACAACCTGTCAGTGCAAGATGTGCAGACAGAGCTGAACATAATGGTGGGACAAATTGTCTACAGTAGGGACATGTCTGAAACATTACCCTTATACAGTGACTACAACAGTTACCACTATTACAATGGCAACTGGTCCTGATCTAAACAAAGGCAAATCACAATACCACATTCCACAACTTTTACAATCTGTAATGTTATCCTAACATGAGCAGTGAATGTGTAATATGGAATCTTATATTAGGACAACAAATATGGGGTATACATAACTTAAAAAACACTGGAAGCGTATGTGTGCACACACTCCAAATAACATATTGTGGAAGCAGCTTGTGAGGTACTGACAGCATTCACTCTTCTTGAGTACACACCTTCCATCAAGTACAGAGCCTCAATGTCACACCAAGTAATGGTCTGCTGTCCAAGAAGGATGTCAATGACATTTGCCCACTCACCTGCAACAGTGACAGTTGCGGCTTGCACACATCTTACAAACCATAAAATGGATCCCATATCCAAAAGGTAACACTCAGGAGTGGGAAAAGTAGCCTTACCTCACCATTGCATATACCATGGTAAACAATGCAGACAGTCATGTATGTGTGTATGAAGTATGGGACAGCATTAATGTAGCAAATAAACAGATGCCCATCCAAGACAGATAACAACACATGTTGCAAACTGGTCACAGAGGCTGCCCAGAAACATGCAGCAACACTGAGGGACTTTCAGGAATGTCTAGCAAGTGCTACCTGTGCAGTACCTGTGTTGACAATTGCCTAGAATCTGCATAAGTGTGACCTATGGGTTTGGGTAATCAGACGGAAGACTTGTTCCACAAGAAACATCAAACAGGGCTCTCGACATGTAGCATACAGATAATATCAGGTCTCCCAAAGGCATGTGTTGCAATGTGTAATGGTGTCATGAGATTAAGGCTGAAACCTACAGACAGTATTCAGAACGATACTTGTGGTGCACAAGCAACACCTCACTCCACCTCAGGGCCACCATCTCCATTTTTACCTTGCTGGTGCTAGTGTACACCTTTAGGTTTGTTGTTCATTAGCAGGAATTAGGCCAGTAGACATGGCGTTTGGACTTTGGAACACTGCATAATAACACTCATGTGTGGCCCATAGTTGTCAAGCATCTGCAATAAAGCTGAGGATGGGGAGGGGTGTCATACTGAAACACAACAGTGAACTGAAGCATACAGCCAAAATTCACTAAGAATGGCCGTATATGAACACAGTCAAGGTAATGAATTGTGCCAGACATAATCCTGACTCCACAGCAATAGCGAAGACACTGTGTGGCCTCCAAGTTAGTGTGCACATGAGCTGACCTTGCAATCCGGCGGGGTTGGGGGACATTTATAGGGCAGAGTGACCAAATAATGGCGAGTGAAGATGGGCCATGCTAGTATACCCCTTCCAGGAATAGTGGCTGCTGTAGTTCATTTAACAGGTGCTGCAACAAACCATTGTATTAAGGGTGTGCATACTTATGCAACCCACATATTGTATGCATCTCATTCAGCATCTGCACGACTAACACATTTGTTTGATGCTGCATTGGATTTCACAGGTCATATGTCACATATCAGGTGTGTGTAATGTTAACATATGCAGTATTGTGGCCCCATTGCATATCATGGAAGACGCTGGCATGTCAACAAGGGTGTGTACACTCTTCATATCTACATTAAGCTTTGAAGGTTGTCAGTGTATTCAGATTTTATTGCTCATACATGCACTGTTGATGATGAGATCTGCAAATCAGAGGTCAGGCATTAACTATTGACATCAGTCCTCATATTATTCCAGGTATGTGTCAGACAAACACAAAGGGGCTGTGAGCAGCAGAGCAAACATAACTGTCACACATATAGACATTCAGAAATGGTGTGTACACTCGAGAGTATGGTGCACAGTACATCTCAGTATGCTGTACAGGTGCACAGCAATACTGTGTACATGGGTGCAGTGTGTTCCAGGGGAAGGGGCATCACCTACTAACACAACTCATGCATCACAGAGATGTATAATGTTGGTAACAAGGATTGAGTAAGACTGAAGTGCATGCTGTTGAGTGCCATATGTCATGCATGTTGACTGTTGGGTAATGAGAGGTCTGTGTAATATCTTTGTGCCACCTCACTTGTAAGTGTGTGTGTGTGTGTGTGTGTGTGTGTGTGTGTGTGTGTGTGTGTGTGTGTGTGTGTGTGTGAGAGAGAGAGAGTGTGTGTAGAGGTAAACCATAATGTACAGGTCTTAGATTACATTTTTTGTTTGCCCCTCACATGTGGCGAGGTGGGTCAGGGTCCCTCCTGCATGCAAACTGATGTTAGTGTCCATACAGACTCTGACAATGATGATAAGCATGGTGAGGCAGAGGCAGGGTTGTCTGGGGCTGAAGCTGTGCCATCGGTTGACACACCACTTTTATCCACCCCATCCTTGCACACAGTCTCAATGCTCATACATGTCAAGCAGAGCGCCTCCTTGGCCCTCTTCAAAAGGAACCGTAATGATTGGATGGGAGAAAGGAAATTCACCCTGGGGATCACGTCAGTCACCCTGCTAGACAAGGGTCCAGGGAAGTAAATAGTGTGGGAAGAAATAGCCAGGGAATTGTTATGGCTAGGCTTGTATAGGACCTAGGGATGATAGCCTAGTACCAACCTATGAACCTATGAACCTATGAACCATACATACCCATCACCAGTGGCCATAGATAAGGGACAATTGGAGGGTGGTGGCATTGGACAGGGCGGTGTGGGGACTATGGCAAGTGTGTCTCTACACAGCAGTCGTAGCCAGATGACCAGTAAGGTACCACACAGGTAGATGTACAGGGGTGCTCATAGAAGGGCTGCTGGCCATCATGCCCCTGGCAGAAGTGCCACAGCAGGTGTCAACAGACGCATGTTTTGGGCCATCATGGAGGTGCAGGCACATATGGAATATTACACCAGACAGAGTCTGAGGCTCCAGAGGGCTATTCATTCTGCTGTACTTGACAACATCCTTGGTCTTGCAGATGCCCATCGTTATTTTGCGAAAGTCCTGGAGAGATGGTTGGGTGAGATGGTGGGAATCCTTGACCATGTGGTGTCTGTGGTAGAGCATGTGGTGGGAGTAGGGCAGTGGCCATGTGGACGTAGGTCAGCAAAACCAACAGGTGGAGGTCTACATGGATGTAAAACAACTCACGGACACTCCTGTAGTGGCAGTACCAGCACCAGCACTGCAGGGGTGTGCTTTCCACACCACAACACAGCAGACCACATGCACATGGTCCTGGCTGGTCCCAACAGGGATGGGGATCCAGTGGACAATTATCGTCATCACGGGAGAGTACCATATCTGGGCCTCTGCCTGGTAGTGACCTTGAAACCCCTGGCAGGCACAGTTCCTGTGTCCATGGCTGGAGACAGTGAACTGTACACCCTGCCATGTATGGTCTGCAGCTGTCCAAAAAATCCTTGTATAGGGCAGCCACATGGCAGACATGTGTGCATACATACACACACACTTCACCAACAGAGCTAGGGCACCTCCATACCTGCACACACCACATCTGCACAGCCCATTTAATAAAGAACCCCCTAACCCACACACATGGTGTCAACCAAAAGGCTCAGCCTAGGCCTCTGGCAAACCTGCAACACACCCTGTGCATATGATGATACCTGTGCCACATCCCTGTCATCCATACCATCGATGCAGGGACATCCTGATATGGTTCTGATGCACAGGGTGAGCTGTTTAACATGTTTTCAGTTGGAATGATTAATGCTTGCACATCAGGGTGTGTAGCTGTCCAGCCATGATGCATTATAGCTGTTAGTAACACTAACTGATTGTGGTCTCCATAATGTATTCTGTTTGTGTTCTAGGTGTCTATGTGTCAGCAGGATGTTGGTCTGCTGTCCTGTCCTACAAGGGGTGTAGCACTGTGGTGAGACATTCACTGTGTCATATCCTGGGTACAGCTGAACACAGGTAACAGGTCTGTAAAACAATTACTGCATGTGCCACATGGCTGATAGGTCTGAGGGTTGTATACAGGTTAGTGCATGATGGCTGATGTCAGCAGCTCTTCTACAGTGGACAATTGTAAGTGTACTGGGTGGCATGAATAACACACACACACACACACACACACACACACACACACACACACACACACACACACACACATACACACACATACACACACACTCAGACTTTGGTGTTGATGCAATACCCAGAGAATACTGTTCACATGGATGTACTTCATTTTGGCCTATGTAATTCCACCCAGACCAAATTGCCAAAACATCACATCCGGAAAAAATCAGTTCGCCAGTTTAATGTCATTGATGATGGTACTGGCAGGGTATATGTCCTCTTCCCCAATGTTTTGCAGTCCTGGAGTTGGTAAACATAGATGTGCTGGTGTGGGTGGCACAGCCCCCCAATTTGGAGGGTGTGGGGTGGCATAGAACCACACATAGTGTGATTAACAACTACTTAACTTGTTAACATAAACTGTACAGTATTACAGCACACTAAGCGGGGGGATACCCACAACAATAACCCCAATGTGGGTGGCTGTGGCCACAACAACCACACCCATGTATATATACCAACTACTGTATCACTGTACAGCTGTACAGTGGGGAAGAGGGCATTTACACATCTACTACTAGTTTTGCTTGAATGTATTTCCACAAGATGATTGCTTTAAAATGTTACCTTTAGCCAGTTAGTTCTCGGACAAATGATCTCCTGGGACATATATTTTCTGCAGACTGATGTAGATCCATTCACATACACACACACTTATTTGGCAACACTGAAAGTAGAACCCCTACCTAGGTACTTATTGTTAATAATGTGTTTGGCTTTAATTGCACACACCACAGAGCTTTTAGGTGAGGTGTGTCCCGAGTTTCCTGTTAAGTGAAGAACATCATCAGGCCTTGTACAGTATGGTAATAGGGGATGTACTGGGTGTTAATGAACAATACATAGTATAACATACTTTCATATACACATTGACAAACATATACAGTCATAGACACATTTGACAGACCTGGGTTTAGCAGTGCTAACTACCTTGTCAGTGAGTCCATTCTGTTAAAGAGATTTTGCACACAGCACATGCATCATTGGGCTGGATAGTGTAATCAGTTACCTGTATGGTTGATGGTGACAGAGGTCCTCATACAGTGGACTGTGGGACATGTACTGGGGGTACCATGGTGTAAAGACAGTATACCCAGCACCCACACCCCACATTGGCTATTGTACTCACTAAAACCCATGATAATCCTCTGACATACCCACAATCACACATTGACCAGGACTGCAATACAGCTCCTTGTCTATCTAATCAGTGCTAGTACAGGGATATGCATTTATTGCACATGCCACATGTATAGAAGGGTGAGGGTTTGTCATGGCTCTCCTAATGTCAGCAACATCACTATCCCTTATAATGTATGGCAAGGTTTATTGTCTTTGGAGAATGTGGCCTCAGAATGCTGTCTCCTACAAATATGCACACTGACACTCATACACACACTTGCCAGGACTCAGAGGGTAACCCACACCTATCTAGCCATTTGTAGAACAATGTTATACTGGTACTGCAAGGTCCCAGTAGCCCATAGGGTGAAGAGTGTAACAAGGTACATTTAACGTCAATTATAGCAGCACCTGTTTCTAACTATGGCAAAGGGAGGTGTAGTGGGTGAGAAGACCCTCAGAGTATTGTCAACTACAAGTTTACAAACACAGACACTGTTATTCTCAGTAAGGCACACTGACACATTTGTGAGTACTGGGGTTCATAGGTTCTGGGGTTCCTAGATGTGCGCCAGGCTAATGTCCATGGAGAGATGAGGAGAGTAGGGCATGTGGGTACACTGGTATCATGCCACCTGACATTTGTCAGCTGGTCATCTATCAACCAATGCCACTTGAGTGATCCCCAGGGTGACAGTTAAATTAAAGAATCAATCATCTGGTTTTCTCTTGCACAGGCCGAGTGAGGTACTCCAATTGACATGTATGCAACATATATTACATCACATGGCCAGTGTCTGGGTTAGAGACCTGTACCCAAGCATGTTCTGTTGACTGTGGTAGTCTGGTTGAGGTATCCATGGCATGTGGTACATACAGGGTCGGGTTTCCTAGCTATGGCATTCCTAACACAGCTGGGAAGACATGTCAGTGTCAGTCAGTCATAGATTGCCTGTAAGCAGCCAAGATGGATACCTGACATCTGAACATCTGTACAGAGGACAGACAGAAATTAGCTAGCCAACAGGTTATGCATTAGGATGAATGGTTTGACAGACAGACGTCTGGCACTGATAGGTATGCCATTACTACATGACAGCAGCCCTCAATGACATGTCCTAAACACATAGTAGTCTACAGTTAATATCCACATAGCAAATCAATAATAATAGGAGATACTTAATAACATACAGGTCACACACCAAGAACATGATAGTCAGCACTCAGACGCCAGCTTAGCATGCAGGGGTGTATGGTTCCAGTACTACAATATGCAATTTACTCTTACTTGGAAAAGCACTGTTAAACATAGTAACATAATGATACAATACATGCAAGTGTGACTGCATATAACCTGGGATACTACCCATGTATGAAACACATACAAAGAGAAAAGATTGTTAGACTAGCCATGTATACTCAGGTGTCCCATACAGTATACTCACACCCCTTGCTACTGTAATGACAGCACAGAGAAGCATGTTATGTACATGGAATTAAATACACTTATTAAAGATGCCATTACCCTGCCATTTTATCAGACTGGAATGTGATCACTGGTTACTAAGGCTAAGCTATGCTTAGTAGGTGTAAGCATTGATTAAATGTAAATGCTAAGCACGTTTGTGCACTGATAAGTGAAGCATACACGGTGTAAGCGCCTATTGATTTAACCATACGTTAGCACTGTTTACTTTCGCCAAACCCAGGCAAACCAACTTAAAGCTGCTCAGCATTGCCTTAACCACTCTGTATCCAACAGTCCTTGTTCTGCATAACAATAAAATAAACTGCCCTTGCTGGACTTGAACCCAGGACCCCATACACTACAGTTACAAAAGTTAACCATGAAGCCATGTGAGCTGGTATGATGTCTCTTGCTTTTTCAAATATATCATTCAGTACACATACTGAATAGTAGTGAACAACTGCTATGACTACTACAATTGTTTACTACTTGTAACTGAAAATAGTGTTGAATCAGTCATGTTTTTACATTTAAATATACACATAGATAAATATGGTGGGATACATCTGGGAAGGTATATACAACATTCATGTTATATATATATATATATATATATATATATATATATATATATATATATATATATATATATATATATATATATATATATATACATACATACACACATACACATATATACACATATGTAAATATATGTATACATGTACATACACACACACACACACACACACACACACACATATATATATATATATATATATATATATATATATATATATATATATATATATATATGTAAAACAGATGCCAATAACATGTAGTGGAGTCATACCTCAGCACCATAAGTCACAACCTCTTACTGCAAGGGCATGTAATGTAAGTATTGCAGGTATAAATGTAGAATGTTGCTACAGTAACAGGGGTTGTGTCAACAGACCTGTTGTGTAGGAAGTCACTTCTGATAATGACATGTACACCATCAGTTACTGACAGACATCAGAAAATCATCATAATGAAGTACCGCACAAATTACAGTAAAGATCCTGTGGAATACAGCAGAAATATGACCAATAAACGTGGACAGTCTGAAACAATCTGGTCAGTCCAGAGGTATACACAGAACTCCTTACTGCAAGATGTGTGGATCAAGCCTGACAAAGGGGATGTTTACAGCCATGAAAATGGGGATATCACACAAATACTGGAATAGATAAACTCATACATTGATGCATTCATAGATAAGTTCACACAGTTGATGCATTCACACCCTCCTCTCTGTCCTAACACATATTATCTGGAGTAGCAGTGGTCTCAAGCCCACATACTTCCCACTAGTTAGCGACATACATCTTCACAGCATCCCACTGCTTTTTCAGAAATACACAACACATATGGTAGCCAGGCAACAGTACATCTGACAAATATCTGGACATAACATCACACTAGGTAAATACACTGAGCTGCTAGGCATGTCACAAAGCACTGTGTAAACTACAGGCAGACTGCCACAACACTGACCCAAGTTTCCTATGGGGGGAATACACATGTACTTGCAAATATAGCAGGCACTACAGGCATGTAACAGCACAGAGTAACAGACACCAATGTGAAAGTGCATACTCACAACCAATCTCAACACAGTCGCAGTCACATTATGGTAAGCCTAATTAATAGTTCAGTATATGGACTGTGTGAACAAAACCATCCTCTTATTTTCCACTCACACAATAAACCTACATATACTGGCCCAATTCACAGTGTAGTCTGATGCCTGACTGTGGTATGGGACATGTCTCAGTCTGGCCTTACAAACATATACGCTGATAGGGTACCAGAAACTGGAGCAGCATACAACATCAGATAGAACAGGACCACGAACACTGACATCTACCACAGTCTATACACAGGCCAAGTAACATATTCACAATACACTGCTACACAATACTGACACTCTGTCAACAATCACCATAAGTACACAGACCTCACTACTGTATAGACTACAACAGAATGTCCAGGTTTTGTCCTCAAATATGAGGCCTACTCTACATAACATGTCTAGCAGTCTGATATATCACTGGCTTGTTATCAGGAATGATGTCAGTAAATAATGATATAATGTACATATGCACCTCTTACTTGCATGACATATGGACAAAGAGTGACAGGCTTGGGGGACGGAGGCACAAACACAGGGCCAATATTGACATATTGCTGTGATAAACTGCGAAAATTCCTGGTGTAACAGGGTTTATTGTGACATATCTCTTCTGAGGGATATGAAGTCAGTAACACAAATGGATGTCATCATGAACTGACTGCAGTCCTCAGAGCATGCTACTGTATTTATAAAGATAGGAAATGTGTGATTAACACACCACATCTAAGATTCAAAACTCTGGCCAGTCTGCAGATAGCCCTACAGGTGAGAGCTTTCTCAACCACATAACATTGTCATGCCAGACTTTAAATCATGTAGAACAGCCATATCCACACAAACCCTGTTAAACCAACATTATTTCAAATGTAGAACAGCAATACTTACATTCTGTCCCCATGTCTGGAACATCCCCCTCCTGTTTGTTGGCCTGTCTCCACAGTGTATGTTGTAAGAGGTATTTCCAACTACCCTCTGTGATGCTATTTGTCAGGCACCCATATGAAGTCCTGCTCACAGTGAAGGAAAAGGCCAACACCCACATAAAGTGGTTAGTTATAGGAGTGTGTTTCCATGCAATTGTCTATAGGAATGATACCACAGTTGTTCCACATGCAATTAGCAAATAGGGGACTCCAATTCGTGCACAGTCCATCAGCTGATCATGAGCATTACCTACAGAAGTCAAACTGCTGCCTATGCAAAACAGATGTACTTTTCCACATCCACCAGAGAGGGAGAGAGAGAGAGAGAGAGAGAGAGAGAGAGAGAAAAGAGTGAAAGTGCAAAAGGAAGGGAGTAAGAGCCAAGCATGTTTGTGTAAGATTCGTGGGTGGAGAGTGGGATCTGGGTATTATAACTTCTGCCTATATTGCTTATTAATCCATTACCTACAAAAGTCAAGCTGCTGCCTATGCAAAACAGATGTACTTTTCCACATCCACCAGAGAGGGAGAGAAATAGAAAGAGAGAGAGACAGACAAAGAGAAAGTAAGAAAGGAAGGGAGTAAGAGCCAAACGTGTTTGTGTATGATCCATGGGTGGAGAGTGGGATCTCAGTATTATAATGGTTGCCTATATTGTTTACTAATCCATACTGTCACATAGTAATTGCACATGGCTGTACACATTTATGGCTGTGGATTGTCTACAACAACCTCTGCAGTGTTTGAAAACTGTTGCCCTTGTAATGTGGACATTGGGACATATAGGTCCTCAATATAATGATGCAGCAAAACCCACATGCAGTGGATCCTGTCATTACACAATCACCCAAACAGGGTACTGATGACACACACACAAACACACACTTACCAGTACTGAGTATCAAACCCCTAACTGACTATGTATTGCTATTATAGTCTTCTTCTTCTTCTTTTGGCTGCTCCCGTTAGGGGTTGCCACAGTGAATCATCTGTTTCCATTTCTTCCTGTCCTCTGCATATTGTTCTGTCACACCAACAACCTGCATGTCCTCTCTCACCACATCCAAAAACCTTATCTTAGTCCTTCCTCTTTTCCTGTTACCTGGCAGCTTCATCCTTAGCATCTTTTTCCCAATATACTCTGCATCCCTCCTCAGCACATTTCTAAACCAACGTAATCTTGCCTCTCTGGCTTTGTCTCCAAACCTTCCAACCTGGGCTGACCCTCTAATATACTTATTCCGAATCCTGTCTCTCCTTGTCACACCCAGTGCAAATCTTAACATCTTTAACTCTGTCACATCCAGCTCTGACTCCTGCGTTTTTGTCAATGCCACTGTCTCCAACCCATATAACATAGCTGGTCTCACTACCCTCTTGTAGACCTTCCCTTTCACTCTTACTGGTACTCTCCTGTCACAAATCACTCGTGACACTCTTCTCCACCCACTCCATCCTGCCTGTACTCTCTTCTTCACCTCTCTTCCACACTCACAGTTACTCTGAACTGTTGATCCCAAGTATTTAAACTCATCCACCTTCGCCACCTCTACTCCCTGCATCCTCACCATTCCTCTATCATCCATCTCATTCACACACATATATTCTGTCTTAGTCCTGCTGACCTTCATTCCTCTTCTCTCTAAAGCATATCTCCACCTCTCCAGGATCTCCTCCACCTGTTCCCTACTCTCACTACAGATCACAATGTCATCTGAAAACATCATAGTCCACTGCGACTCCTGTCTGATCTCGTGTGTCAGCCTGTCCATCACCATTGCAAATAAGAAAGGGCTCAGAGCTGATCCTTGATGTAATCCCACCTCTACCTTAAACGCATCCGTTACTCCCACCGCAGACCTCACCGCTGTCACACTACCCTCGTACATATCCTGTACCACTCTTACATACTTCTCTGACACTCCCAACTTCCTCATACAATACCACAACTCCTCTCTAGGCACCCTGTCATATGCTTTCTCGAAGTCCACAAAGACACAATGCAACTCCTTCTGACCTTCTCTGTACTTCTCCATCAACTCTCTCAGAGCAAACATCGCATCTGTAGTGCTCTTTCCTGGCATGAAACCATACTGCTGATGACTAATCATCACCTCCCTTCTTAACCTAGCTTCCACTACTCTTTCCCATAACTTCATGCTGTGACTGATCAGTTTAATCCCTCTGTAGTTACTACAGCTCTGCACATCACTCTTATTCTTAAAAATCGGTACCAAAACACTTTTTCTCCATTCCTCAGGCATCCTCTCACTTTCCAAGATTTCATTAAACAATCTAGTTAAAAACTCCACTGTCATTTCACGTAAACACCTCCATGCTTCCACAGGTATGTCATGTGGACCAACAGCCTTTCCATTCTTCATCCTCTTTATAGCTATCCTTACTTCCTTCTTGCTAATCCACTGCACTTCATGATTCACTATCCGCACATCATCCAACCTTCTCTCCCTCTCATTCTCTTCATTCATCAACCCCTCAAAGTAGTCTTTCCATCTGCTCAACACACTCTCCTCGCTTGTGAGTACATTTCCCTCATTATCCTTTATCACCCTTACC
The DNA here is from genome assembly GCF_019279795.1 of Protopterus annectens. NCBI lineage: Eukaryota > Metazoa > Chordata > Ceratodontiformes > Protopteridae > Protopterus > Protopterus annectens. The sequence continues at coordinate 151,235,963 of NC_056728.1, read as the reverse complement.
TGCTGCACATCTTTACTAGCTCGGTTCCTCTGTCTAGCCAATTGGTACAGGTCTTTTTCTCCCTCCTTAGTGTCCAACCTTTCATACAACTCTTCATACGTCTTATCCTTAGCCTTCACCACATCTCTCTTTGCCATACACCCCATCTCCTTATACTCCTGTCTACTTTCTTCATCTCTCTGACAATCCCACTTCTTTTTCGCCAACCTCTTTCTCTGTATACTCTCCTGTACTTCCTCATTCCACCACCAGGTCTCCTTGTCCTCCTTCCTCTTTCCAGATGTCACACCAAGCACCTTTCTAGCCATCTCCCTTACTAGCTCTGCTGTAGTTACTCTTCACTGCCACCCAGTGGCTGTCTTAACTCTTCCTTGAACTCCACCTCACAATTACCATTTTTCAATTTCCACCATTTGATCCTTGGTGCTGCCCTCACACTTCTCCTCCTCTTCTTGATCACCAGTGTCATCCTACAAACCACCATCCTATGCTGCCTAACGACACTTTCCCTTGCCACCACTTTACAGTCTCCAATCTCCTTCAGACTAGCCCTTCTACATAAGATATAATCCACCTGTTTGCATCTTCCTCCACTCTTGTATGTCACCCTATGCTCCTCCCTCTTGTTAAAATACATATTCACCACAGCCATGTCCATCCTTTTTGCAAAATCCAATACCATCTGACCTTCTGCATTCCTTTGCTTAACACCATACCTACCCATCACTTCCTCATCCCCTCTGTTCCCTTTACCAACATTCCCATTAAAATCTGCTCCAATCACCACTCTCTCACCCTTGGGTACAGTCATCAACACTTCATCCAATTCACTCCAAAATGTTTCTTTCTCATCCATCGCGCACCCAACTTGTGGAGCATATGCACTAACAACATTCATCATTACGCCATCAATTTCCAACTTCATAAACATCACTCTATCCGACAGTCTCTTCACCTCCAAAACACTCTTAGCATATAGTGTTATGCAGTTATTGCACATGTCATGGAGATTACATGTTGGAGAGCTGTCCAAAGGTATCTTTGAAGGTGAGTGACATCGGGAGCAGTGCTAAAGGAGGGGTAAGGGAAGTGTAGTAAGTGTGAATGTCCACAAAATCAGGTGTCAACAAAGACACACACACAGTCTCTCATAGAAACACACACATTATCACAGTTAGCAGGATCAGGATTAGAACTCCTACCTAACTAGTTTGCTACACTACAGTATTACACAGTTATTGCAAGTGCCACAGAGCTTAAAAGGCTGAAACATGGCCAAAGGGTTATTTTAAGGTGACTGACATCAGCAGGTGTGCTAAAGTAGGGCAATAAGAGGTGTAGTGAGTGTGAATGGCTTCAAAATTATTCATCTCCACACACACACACACACACACACACACACACACACACACACACACACACACACACACTTGCCAGTACTGAGATCCATAGGTTCATTGCTTCACAGATGTGTAGTAGGTGAATGGGCCTAAAGGCTGTACAAGGCTAGGCCAAGGGAATACCTTGGCATCAGGCCACATGACAATAGTTCCCAGTGTGGCTCAAGGGTGTAGTCCTTGGACTGGTCCCCAAGAGTTGGTATTGTATTCACCATCCACTCATCTGGGATGCTATTGTGGGTGGCCAGTGATGTGCACTGCTTCCCATGTATGTGATCTATATTCCATAACATGAACAGTGTCTGGGTTGTGCACGTGTCCCACTTGCATGTTCTTTGACATGTGGAAGTGTACTTGAGGTCTATGGGGCATGTTGTGTGGACAGATCGTTATCTTCTGATGTAACATTCCTGACCTCAGTTGGTGAGACCTGGCTATGTAACTGAGGTGCTGCTTGCACCTACATTGACAGCATGAGATTGGTATTCAGTGGAGTTAGTGGTGTCTGTCCATACAAGGCATGTGTATAAGGCATGGTATTCCCTTTGTGGGTTACATTTGCAGACTCTACGGATGTTGCAGGTGTCCAGTGGGGAACATAGCAAAAGGGCCACTGTACACATGTATTTGCCTACTGAAGGGATGAAACAGGGTGCCATGTCTTTTTACTTACTGGATAACACACACTAAGTCACGAGATGTAACACATCAAAGTACTTTCTGATGTCAGTGGCACTGTTGTGGTCAGCAAGTTTGTAGTCCACTGCAATCACATCATGGTTACTATCTGTGAGGCAATATGCAGGGAACTACCAATATAGTGGTTGTTGCCTAGCCAAGTGTGTTTGTGTATGAGACGTGGGTGGAGAGTGTTCTCTGAGTAATAGAAGGGTTGCCTATATTGATCACCAATCCATAATGTCACATGTAGAGCTATGGATTGTCTACACCAACCTCTCTGGTGTTTGACATCTGTTGTCATTATGAGGTGAACATTGTGACATATACTAGGTCGTCAACATAATAATTTAGCAAAACTCAAACCACAATGAATCCTATTATTAACAATCACAGCAAACTCCACATATGATACTGATGACAGACAGACAGACAGACACACAAACACACACTTGCCAGTACTGAGATTCAAACCCCTACCTAGCTATATATTGCTACTATTGTGTACCACATTTATTGCTGCACATCGGAGCTTACAGAATGGATGTTGTCCCAAGGTACTTCTAAGGTGGGGAACATCACCAGCCCTTGTAAATACTAGCATTGGGTGATGTAGTGGGTGAGAGATCCCAAAAATAATTTTACCCTATGCACACATTTGCCAGCGGTGAGGTTCAAACCCCTGTCTAACAATCTTTATAGACCATTATGTTACGCATTTACCACATGCACCACTGACCTTACATGGTTTAGGGTTGTCAACAGGTACTTCTAAGGTTGATGATATCTGCAGGACTGCTAAAGTCAGTCTGTGAGATGTGTACTGGGTGTAAATAGGGCCAAAACCTTTGAGGTATAGATATACATATGTACACCCACAAATACTTGTCACAGATGAAATTCTAACCCATACCTATGTAGTTACTGCTATTACACTGTTCCGCGTTTATGCCATGCGTCATGGAGCTTACATTTTGGAGAGCTGTGCCAAGGTATCTTTGAAGGTGACTAACATCAGCAGCAGTTCCTAAGGAGGGGTGAGGGGAGAGTAGTAAGTGTCAATGCCCATAAAATCAAGTATCATTAAAGACACATACACACACACTGTCTCACACAAACACACACAGTTTCACAGTTGCCATGTCTGGGATTAGAATTCCTACCTAACTAGTATGCTACACTATAGTATTACTCAGTTATCGCAAGTGCCACAGAGCTTATATGTTGGAGAACTCTCCAATGGTATCTTTGAAGGTGACTAACATCAGCAGTAGTGCTAAAGGAGGGGTAAGGGGAGAGTAGTAAGTGTCAATGCCCATAAAATCAGGTATCATCAAAGACACGCACACTCTCTCACACAAACACACACAGTTTTACAGTTGCCATGTCTGGGATTAGAATTCTTATCTAAATAGTATGCTACACTGTAGCATTATGCAGTTATTGCAAGCACCATGGAGATTATGGGGCTGGCATTTGTCCAAAGGGTTATCTCAAGGTGACTGACATCAACAGGTATGCTAAAGTAGGGCAATGGGAGGTTTAGTGACTGATAATGGCCTCAAAATCATTCATCTATACACTCACACACAAAGTTTCACAGATGCCAGGTCTGGGATTAGAATTCTTACCTAACTAACTTTCTACACTACAATATTACAGACATATCGCAAGCGTCATGCAACTTATAGGGTTGAGATTTGGCCATAGATTTATTTCAAGGTGACTGACATCAGCAGGAGTGCTAACAAGGGCAATGGGAAGTGCAGTGTGTGTGAATGGGCCATAAACCATTCCCCTGGAAACATATAAACACACTCAGTCACACACAACTTTACATTTCACAGGACTGGGTATACAAATGCTAGATAAATACTGATTTGTAATATCGTGTTACATTTATCACAAGCACCACAGACACTATAGGGCTGAGGGCTACCAAAAGCAATGTCTACAGTGATTGACATCATGTGATATTGGCCAATTGGATGTGTGGTGGGTGGGACGGGCCTCATGATGGAAATCTCTCTGTCGTTGTCTGTCTCTGTCTTCCCCATATCTCTCTGTGTGTATGTTTGACATATTATAGTGTGTTGGCCTTGGATATGTGTGAGTATTCCTATCCAATGTGTGTGCAAAGCACGAATTGTGTACAATGTGGTGTGTGGGCACAGACATCTGCAACTGACAGATATGTATAGTCCACTGTGTTGTCAGACATGGGTGTCATTTCACTAAGTGTAGGAGCATGCCCAGTATGACCTTCTGTACTGAGTGTGTGAATCCATTCCAGGTAGGTTGTACTCCAGTCCAGGGTTTGGTGTTCTACACCTAGAGCTAGCAACCTGTTTCTGCAGGATATCTGTAGATAGGTTGATAACATGGAGTCACAATGGGTGACAGATAGTGGGATACTGTAACTATTATGTCTGTGCTGCTTGTGTTACATGGTTGGTGTTAGCAGAGATATTCAGACATATGTACTGTTTTACACTGTGATGTATTATGTCATCAACTACAGACAGATATACTTATTTGCTCACAGTTATTTCCTGGGAAATACAAGATGAATGAAGCTGTGTCCAGTACTGGGGTCTGTAGCCTACATATTCTTGCACACTCATGCCATTCTGGAGGGGTAGCTGCAGACACTTCCTGATGGGTCTAAGTAAATGGTCCAGCACCTTGGTACTGTGGTGGCTGAGGATCCCCTTCTTGTACATATATCGATGTAACAGAATGGCCATATCCTACTGTGGCCATACCTCTCAGCTGTACAGATTGACCCAGGTTACCCAGAGGTAGGGCTCATATATCTGGTCAGTTCCCCTTCACATTGTGGTTTATGAGCAGGTTTGTAGCCACCCATTACTGGGTTTGTAGGCAGGGGTAGTATGGGCACACATCAGAGTTTCAGACTTCACACATTCCATGACATCCATGCTTCTACCCCCCCCTCACTCTGTTATTCTATCCTCTTCCTAACATTATGCAAGCGATATCTGAGAAGTATCCCTATAGTTGTCCCTTCATCCCAGCGGTATTTAGAGGTTGGTCCACAGTTCATGCAGTAGGACATGGTGGGCATGCTACTGGGATTTGTCAACATGGCCTTGCATTTGTGTTCTATTGACTGTGTTATGTTGTTAGTTGGGACCCCATGAGATAACATACACTGGCACTACAGGTGAGGCACAGGCCTTTGACAGAGGACTGTAGGCCACTTGGTAGTGATGCAGGCCATCTGTAGCAGGTCAGTGCATTCTGTCACTCCGACATTCCCATGCTGCGAGCCACTGGATTTCCCTGATGTGACAGGGTAAGTGTGCAAGGTGTTAATCGCAATAGTTCCTGTCCATACTAATCCATTGGTCTGGATGCTGGCAGGATGCTGCTTACAGCTAGGGACACAACTGCATAGGGCACCTCTTCAGCATGCTGCATTCTGTGGGTATTCCTATACAGAAGTGGGGGGGCCATACTGCAACCATTCCCCACAGCAAGGATATGACCTGTGATAAACCTGTGGCTAGTAAAACAAAAACAAAAAACAAAAACAAAAACAAAAAACAAAAAACAGGAGCAGAGGCAAAATGTCAGTCCAAAAACACGTTTAATCTACTTTAAGCGCTTTTCGTCAGCTATGTCCGCTGACTTCCTCAGAAACTGTCAAAATTAATTAACAACTTAACCTTTTATAAACTAGCAATTAAAACATCATAAACACATGACCAGAAAAGCCATCTCATTTATACCATTTAAAATGACAAGAGCTAGTAATTCTCGAAACATAAAGGATAACAGTGGATAATAAAATAAATAAAATACATAGTAGAAATCACACATTTTCATACTTCACAAAAATGTATTACCAAAATTGTAAAACTGGAACTTGAACCACAATAGCCCAACCTAAAAACCATCTGGTTATTTAAACTCAGTGGGTAAACCAAACTAAAACAATATACAGAAACACATTCACCTCTTTAAACTATTCAATTTGAGTACACTAGAAATAGAACAGTTGTCATTAAGACCAGGATGGCTGTAGGCATTTAGCCTTAGTTGCCACACCAGTTCTAGTTCTTTAAGTCTGAGTGGTCTCGGTCCTCCTCTACAATCAATATTGACTTGGTCAATAACCAAAAAGTTGAAAATGTGATTTTTGTAGCCAAAATTATGTTTAGCTAATGCATTTTCAAGTTTACATTTCCTTATTGCGTATAGGTGTTCATACATTCTGTCCCTAAGTCTTCTTTCAGTTTTTCCTATATAGAAGGCCGGGCAGAGTGTACATTTAGCTAAGTATATAATAAAGGAGGAATTACAATTAAATCTATGTTTCAATTTATAAGACCTGCTGTTTATATGGAAACAGTTAGTTTCTTGCACGTATCTACAGTAGTTACAATTGTAACACTTAGACATCCCTGAATTACGTACTGTAAGTGTGTTTTGGTATTTTAATGACACTTTAAGGTTCTTTCCTTTCCTAAAAACCACCTTAGGACATTCACCCAACTTTCCAAGAACAGACGGGTACATTTTAAACAATTCCCAATTTTTCTCTAGAATGCTTACACAAGTGTGACTGCCTTTACTAAAGGTAGTTATAAAACTTACTGTGTTACTGGTGTTAGCTTGCATCACTTCCTGTCTAACGGGTTCTGGTGTGTTAACACAGTCATCCTCTGTCCTAATGTGCAAGTGTTGGGGAGTCAAAGTGTCCTTAACTGGTAATAAAGGGCTATAGATGTTACCTCTTCTCTTCTCTGTAACTTCTTGTATTAAAGTGTCTAAGAGTAATTCAGGATAGCCTCGATGTAAGAACATATTGAGTGTTAAACACTCATCCTGAAAGTCGTGATCTAAGCTGACCATTTTGGCTGCTCTTACCAGTTGGCCTTTAACGACGGATTGTTTCTGATAGTAAGGGTGACTACTTGTATAATGGAAGAAAGTGTTAGAGTATGTCTTTTTCCGGAAAATCTTAGCAATGAAACAGTTCATAGAGTAAATCTTACTTAGGGATACATCAAGGTACGCTATATTCTCTGTTTCAAAAGTAGACGTAAAATCCAAAAAGTTAGTAGTACTGTTGATGTATTGCAGTACCAGTTTACTGACATCCTCATTCCCATTAAGCTTGATGAAAATGTCATCCAGGAATCTGGTATAAAAAATGAACCTATTAAGGAACTCGTTGTTATTAAAGATGTACTCAGATTCCCAGTAAGTCATTACCAAGTTAGTTATGCTTCCTCCACAGGGTGACCTCATTGCCACCCCTACTTTCTGTAAGTAGAACTCATTCTGAAACATAAAATAGTTATTAGAAAGCACTAGTTCACTGAGTTCAGTGACAAGATGAATTTCCCTTTTGGATGCATTGTGCTTCTGTAGCATGAAGGCCACCCATTCAAGTGCTTTATCTTGTGGGATACAAGTATACAGATCCCTCACATCTATTGTTAAAAAATTAAATTGAGTGTTAAAGTCTAATGTTTTTATCTTTTCAAGGAATGTCCAAGAGTCTTTACAAATTTGGGACTCTTTCACTATAGATTTCTGTAGTATAGTGTCCACAACTTTTGCACACGAGTATATAGGTGACCCTCTACTATCAACCAATGGTCTCAACGGGGGGTTCTCTATACATTTATGTATTTTTGGAATACCGAAAATACATGGGTATCTGGGGAACATAGTTGTTAAGTAGTTGTATGTCTTCTGGTCAATCCTACACTCAATATACAAGTCCTCAATACAGTCCCTTATAACCTTGTATGCCGTATTAACCTCTGATCTTGAACTGGTGGCATATGCTTCAGTTTAAGTAACTCATTCATTCGATTTTGGTAATCAGAGGTACTAAACACAACTAACCCTCCTCCTTTGTCTGGTTTACAAAAGCAAAGGTTTTGTGTTTTAAAGAACTGTAAGTACTCATGTTCCATCTTACTTATGTTAAAGACATTATTTTGTGTTGTACCTACCAAATTAGCATGTCTAATGTCCAGTTCACAACATTTCTCAAACAAATCCAATACTGGGTGTAATGGTGGATTATAAGTACTAGGAATATGTAACCTATCGTGTACCATAGATGTTGAGTCATTACCTAACGTTAGGTTAAAATTAAGCTTCCTAGTATATAATTTAATGTCGAGGATGGTATCCACAATATTAAGTGGTCTAGATGGTACAAACGTTAAACCTTTAGACAGAAATTCTACCATATCAATTTCAAATTTAGTAGTACTGAAATTGCACAATTTAAAATCCCCAGTTACATTAGAAATTATTTCAACTTATTGTGGCACTAGTGAAAACTCAATATTAGCAAAATTGTGTTCACCAGGACTTGTTATATTCAAGAGTTCAACATCACCTACTAATGAGTCAGAGACAACGTCCACACTGAGAGAGGATTCCCATTTAGAACAGGTTTGTAATATCAGTTCCTGTTCTTCTGCCTGTTGCCCCTCCACTTTCGTTTTGGTTGGGGTTGTTGGTAGTTCTTTAGTTTGGGTCTTACCCCTGTATAGGGGCCCTGGTGAAAATTCTGGTTTTGGTGTTGGTTCGTTACACTATGATTGTGTTGTCCACTCCACAGTCTCTCACTCCAAGGGACCTCCCTCAGTTCACCAGTGTTAGTACCAAGTTCTGAATGAGTTTCATTATTGTCCATGTTATGACTGACAAGATTCCTTTCAGCGAGATTACATCTACTTGGAGTGGACCCATTCTGATCGTGATTGGATGAATTAACTTGGTTTAAAGGAAAAAGACCTTTTTTCCATACTTGTTCTGGTGGGGGGTGTGGATAAGCTACACCTTGCTGGTATACTTTACAGTCTCTATCGGGTTTTTTAATTTTATTAGATTGTAATTTTAGCATGTGCTCATCAATACTGGAGAAAACATGCCCATACTCGAACTTGTACCTACTAAACTCTAAGTCAGACTGTATTGATTTATCCAATTATGTAACATACAAAGACAGGTCATCGACCCATAGTGTGTAATGTTTGACAATTGTTTCAATAAGTTCCTGTCCGTGATGGTCAAACAAACTGACCAATTCGATGTGGAAGGCCGAACCAGCTTCCAGGCCAGTAAGGTATGGAGCACGTCTTAAACCCTTAGGAACAATTCTGCAAGAAAGACACTCCCGAAAGTACAATATTTCAAGTTGGAGTTTCTTAAATTTAATTAAACAAGTGTTGAATAACTTTAACTTGTTACTAATGCCTTCGGAATTGTTGTTCCTACTTTTATTAAAAAAAACAGCACCAGTGCCACTGTCACTAGTACCAACTTCACTTGCAAACTGAAAAACATTCTTCAACCATATAGTAAAAGAAGCATGGTTTGTGTTACCTTCTCTTCTCCCAGAGCACGGGTTATCTTGTTGTACCAATGGTCGCTGTGGAGAATTTCCAAAGATTAGGCCACTAGGTGGTAAATTAACCAAATTGCCTGCAGTAACGTCGGCTGTAATTGTATCACACAAACGTCTTCTAGAGACAGAGTTATTATTATCAAACTTACCCAAAGTGTTCACAATGTTGTCTGTACTTATAAGGTTCACGCCACCTCGAGTTAGTGAGTTAGCAGCATTCTGACAGTTCAAACTGTTTCCTATTGGAGTAGGGTGAACTTCAGCACTAGTAAGACGTGGACACTCAGCTGGTGGAACACCCGGTAAAGGATTAACGCTACCGGCAGACACTTTGACCGAGTTCCTAGACTGGTCAAGCCGGCCACCGTGGTTCTCAGACAAACGAACTGCAGGCTCAAAGGCAGACAAGAAAGATTGTCAAAGATCTTGTTGTTCTACATCCAGTTTATCCAATCTATCGACTTTCAGATTTATACAATCCAAAAGGCTGCCCATGACCGGGTTGACCGTAGTATCCGATAAGTCTCCGGCAGCTGGATTCAATTTAAAAAACGTAGGTGTCTCTTGTAAATCAAAAGGACTAGTATTGCCACTTGCTCCTGTTGCCATAACAAACTGCGAAACAACAGGCAAGTAACTAGTAAAACAAAAACAAAAAACAGGAGCAGAGGCAAAATGTCAGTCCAAAAACAAGTTTAATCTACTTTAAGCGCTTTTCGTCAGCTATGTCCGCTGACTTCCTCAGAAACTGTTAAAATTAATTAACAACTTAACCTTTTATAAACTAGCAATTAAAACATCATAAACACGTGACCAGAAAAGCCATCTCATTTATACCATTTAAAATGACAAGAGCTAGTAATTCTTGAAACATAAAGGATAACAGTGGATAATAAAATAAGTAAAATACATAGTAGAAATCACACATTTTCATACTTTACAAAAGTGTATTACCAAAATCGTAAAACTGGAACTTGAACCACAATAGCCAAACCTAAAAACCATCTGGTTATTTAAACTCAGTGGGTAAACCAAACTAAAACTATATACAGAAACACATTCACCTCTTTAAACTATTCAATTTGAGTACACTAGAAATAGAACAGCTGTCATTAAGACCAGGATGGCTGTAGGCATTTAGCCTTAGTTGCCACACCAGTTCTAGTTCTTCAAGTTTGAGCAGTCTCGGTCCTCCTCTACAATCAATATTGACTTGGTCAATAACCAAAAAGTTGAAAATGTGATTTTTGTAGCCAAAATTATGTTTAGCTAATGCATTTTGAAGTTTACATTTCCTTATTGCGTATAGGTGTTCATACATTCTGTCCCTAAGTCTTCTTTTGGTTTTTCCTATATAGAAGGCCGGGCAGAGTGTACATTTAGCTAAGTATATAATAAAGGAGGAATTACAATTAAATCTATGTTTCAATTTATAAGACCTGCCGTTTATATGGAAACCCCTTATGAGGTCATCTACCTCTTATACTTATACCATGGTGTTGCTGCACCTACCCGGTTGGGTGCAAGCTAACACTGAGAGGAAATCTGTGATTCACTAACAGTTCCCTCATTTGCATAAAACAGAATGCTAATTCAGAGTTACCACACTCACATTGAGCCTTCCCCCTTAGCAACCACTATTTCCTGGTATTGTTGTCTTATGCATGCCATTGACTATCATGGCAAAATTCTGATTTGGGTTTAAAAGCTTATTTCCAACTTTCTTCTTATTTTCGGGCCGATCTTGTTTACACACCACTGCCCTATGCTTAAACGTCCAAAATCAGCCCCAAAAATATGTTATTTTTTACAATTTTGCAACTATTTCTCATGCCATGCCTAGTACATTGAATACATGCTTTCTTTGGAGCTGTCATGCTCTGTTTTGTAATTTGCAGAAATGTATTTGGTTAGTAACTGAATACATTTCTGCAGGTTACACTATTCCTGCACAGACACCTGCCTGCTTCCTGGATCACTAATTCACCACATTTGCATGTTTTTCACCAGCAAATGGGGTAGTTAGCATATAGCAGTGGTGTCCATTCAGGAATAGTGTAGGAGAGTTCGTGCACATCCCGAGAGCTTGTTCCTGGATCGCTCGTCAGCCATATTGCATGCAGCAGCTCTTGCACTATTCCTGCACTCCATGCAGAGCTTGGTGAATCTGGGGGTTTATGTTTATTGCAGTTTTGATAGTTGGGGAAATCCAACCAGTTTAGTTGGCTGAGTGCTAGCCAATGATGGGTTTTACTTGGAAGGTAGGTTGCCAATTTTTCTGTTTATTATAGGATTGCTCCAGTTTTGTTAAAAGGGAAGAGTTAACAGTTATTAGTCGGGGAGAGGCAGATGAGAGAGGTGATATAAAAAGAAAAGCATTTTGGCTATAAAATCTGCTTATGAAAAATGTAAGGCTTTACTTTTAAATGATGTTTGGCAGAGTGAAAAATAAATGTAATGAAGGGAGTTAGACAAGAAAGTCAGTTGAGCAGCATAACATTTGGTTTAGTTATGAATTTTGTTACACTAGAGTTGCAAAAGAAGTTTAGTAAAGTAAAATATTGTTGCATGTTAATTGTTTCAGTTTTGAATGATGTTATAACTGATTTTCAAATGTAGTTTAGTGAAGTGAAATATTATTTTGAAGTAAGAGTAGAAATGGTATTAATGTTCTATTAAGTGGATGCTTTAGTAATGTTTACTAAAAAAATAAAAAGACAAAAAATAGATGGATAGTAAAAATCAGCAAAGGGTCATAGAACTATTGCGAAATGTGGGGTTTATTTAAGCAAAGAGAAGATTACAGAATTGATGGACACAGTTATATATGAAATAATATATTTTTCCATGAGAGAGAGAGAGAGAAAAAAAAGATTGTAACAGAGCAATACAAACAAATCATTGTAAAACTTAAAAGAGTATTTTTCAGTTGTGGAAGTATTTCAGGTTATGCTTTAAAAGAGGGATAATTTGATAAATTCTGTAACTGTAAGCAAGCTAGCCCTGGAAATCATTAAGATTCTCTTCACCCACACTTAGTCAATGTTGGCTGACAAATTAGCATGACAGAGAGAATCTCTGATTCAGAGACATGGTAAAACACACATGAAGATATTCATCAGCAGTTTATTATTAAGATGGTATCCCATATCTCCACCTTTATCCTGTAGTGTAAACACCCAGACAGAAATACATTTAGATAAAACTTCATGCACACAGATGCGCGTACACACACACAAACACACACACACACACACACACACACACACACACACACACACACACACACACACACACACACACACACACACACACACACACACACACAAACATACACATGCATGTGGCCCTTTGCATGCACTCAGGCACACCTTCTAACACAGCCTTAGCACTAAACTCCCCAGTAGGTACCACTACCATGACGAAGGAACACAGCCTTTTTTCTCCATTCAGAACTGCAACACAAAAGGAGTGGCCCACTCTCTGCATAGATGCCTTCCTGGATAAGTATATTCCTCTCCCTGGACTGCCTCATTAGCATGCAGCATGGCTGTTGAGAATGCCCAATACAGTGCTACATGTCTTCATGCAAAAGCACCATGCTATGGCAGTCTCTGAATTCAGAAAGTCTACCTTGATGTGTACACATTCTCCCGGATTCAGCAAGCTCTGCACAGCATGCAGGAATAGTGCAGGAGCTCCTGGAGGCAATATGGCTACCATGCAATCCAGGAATAAGCTCCAGGGACATGCACAAGCGCTCCTGCACTATTCCTGAATGGACACAGCTCCTGTATGCAAATTACCTCATTTGCAGGGGAAAACCATGCAAATGAGGTGAATTTGCGATCCAGGAAGCTGTCAGCTGGCCATGCAGGACTAGTGCAGTGTGTAGAAATGTACTCAGTTAGTAATCAAGTACATTTCTGCAAACTACAAAACGGAGCCATGACAGCTCCAAATAAAGGGTGTATAGTATGTGTAAAGCATGCCAATGGCCAAATATATGGCCACTGGCATGGAAAACAGTTGGCAAAAAAAAAAAAAACGTTTATTTTTTTTTTTGCCGATTTTGGCTGTTTAAGCATAGGGCAGTGGTGCCCATATGGGACTGGGCCGAAAATGAAAAAAAAAAAAACCTGAAATAAACATTTTAACCAATAGCACTATTTTGCCATTATACTCAATGTCAGGCAGAAGACAACATGGCCAGTGAATAGTGGCTGCTAAGGGGGAAGGCTCAGTGTGTGACCTGTAACTATGCATTAGCAGGCAATCCTAAGCAAATGAGGGGAAATGATACTGAATTTCACATTTCCCCTCAATGCTAACCAGTACCCAACCATGTATGTGCAGGAATAGCATGATTCAAGCCTAAGAGGTAGCCGACATCATAGGGGTGTGTGTCAGGCATACTGTAAGCTCATTGCAGCCCTGTGGCTCGGGTTTGCCTTAGCTTAGCAGAGCTAAGCAAGGGGGTGTGTCTGTGGCTGCCTAGCACACTTTACATTGCTTAAGTGGGTATGCATGCCGCGCACCAGGTTTTAAAGGAAAAAAAAAAAAAACAGGAAATAGCAGCTCTGTGCACATTTGAGTACTGTGTTTGCATGGCGCACTCCCGAGCTTAAACAGGAAGGCAATGGGAAGGGAAAACAGCAGCAGGAAGGTAATCAAGGAGAACTAGCATAGCTGGCAGGTGAAATGTATCAGAATTACCCAATTACCCAGGCAGCAGCCCAGCCCAGCCCTGCACATTACTATAAACTATGCAAACACCTTTCCCTTTGTTTTTTCCCACATACTCTACATCACTGGTGTACACAAGCAGGGACATTTTAACAAACAAAAGCAACAAAATGATAGAGGCTGCAGCAGCTATCATACATCAACATGTGGAAAAGACTGAGGGTGGATAGGATAAGAATGCTGTTGACCAACCCACAATGAGGAGAAGAGTGTACAGACCCAGGGTAACCTGAAATGGGCTACATGAGCTGGAGATAGTGGAGCACTATAGGGTGGACAGGGACCTCCTACAGCAAACTGTTGAGCTGTGCAGGCCACACCTAACACACAGAACTAACAGAGGGGAACCCATCCCAGTGGATACCAAGGTATATGTAGGCCTAAGAATATTAGCCACAGGTACCTTCCAAAGGCCAACTGGAGATATTATGGGGATCTCACAGGCATCAGCATCCAGGGTACTCCACCAGTTCCTGGATGCCATGTCAGCACATGCCTGTGAGCACGTATATTTCTGCAACACCCATGAGGTGCTGGCCAGCAATATGCATCTCTTCCATCAAATAGCAGAATACCCTGAGGTAGTGGGTGCTATAGACTGCAGGCACATACACATCAAAGCACCACCTGGTGAGCAGGGTAGGGTCTACATCAACTGCAAGGGCTTCTCCCCATCAACTGCCAGGTCATATGTGATGCCGAGGGCATTACAATGAATGTGTGTGTTGGCTGCCCTGGAAGCTATCACGACTCCCAAATCTGGCATCTGACACAGCTGGACCAGAGATTTGCCAATGGGGATATCCCCTATGGTCACCTAGTGGGGGATACTGGTTATGCATTGGAGCCATGGCTGATTACACCCATCAGAAATGCACAAACACCTGAACAAGAACTCCATAATGAGGCACACGCAGAGACCAGAATCATAATAGACTGTGTGTTTGGGATGCTCAACTCACAGTTCTGGTGCCTGGACACATCTGGTGGAGCCTTGCAGTACTCACCAGCTACATGTACTCAAATTGTCATTGTATGTGTCATGCTACACAATATGATCCAGCAGAAATAGATGCAGCAGGAACAGCATGGGGCAGGGCCACACAGCTCCCCACCATTGCCAAGGCCTGCACAAGCACAGAGTGACTCAGAGGAGGAACAACCTGAGCCTGTCCCAGTAGGCAGAAGGAGGTGTGCCCAGTATGCCCTGGCCTTGGCAAAGAGGCAAGGTATAGCACATACACTGATGCAGTAGAGACCCAGGGAATAACACCTCTCTCTGACTCGCACATACAGTAAAAGGGATGCCAAACATGCCACTACCTGTGCTTAACCATCTTATAGGGAGTGTACTATGTGCATCTGACATAGGTAGCCCTCCAGCTCCATCCTCAATACTGGCACAGCCACAAGGTAAGTCACTTTTTTACCAATTGCCTAATGGAGTAGTATGTGTTGTTACTTGTATCTATGGTATGGGTATGAGCATGCAAGGGAATCGGGTGGCTGAATGGGATGCCAGCAGATAGTAGACACCTATAGTGGCAGCATGAGATAAAACAAATACTGGTCTCACCTTAGTAGCTAGTACTAGACAAGGTGAAAAAACACACTGCAGGAAATGTGCTTGGCCACATGTGTGTCCATATGATACACACATGCCAGTCAGGGAGGCTCACATACCCAACAACAGTCACAGCCAGCAGGACAGGTGTAGACAAACACAAACAAAGGATGTGCTAAGGCCTTGGATTGATGGCTATGGGTAACCTACCTCCCAGGCCTACACAGGCAGACTACAACAGATCAGGCAGTGGGATGTTAGTTCTTAAGTGTAACAAGTCAGAGACTGAAATGTAGGTCAATCAAACCTAAGACCTGTAGTACACTGATATGCCTCTAGTCAGCATGATAGTTTAGAATACAGAATGAAATGGAGTACCTGACATACCAGTACAGTCATAGGAAATGTGTACAAGTGTCAGGTATGCTCCCCCCCAATCCTATGTAGAAATGTAGTAACAGTCCGGTGTGCTCCCCCCATTCTATGTAGAAATGTAGTAACAGTCAGGTGTGCCCCCAATCCTATGTAGACATGTAGTAACACACAGGTGTGCCCCCCCCAATCCTATGTAGACATTTAGTAACAGTCCGGTGTGCCCCCCAATCCTATGTAGAAATGTAGTAACAGTCAGGTGTGCCCCCAATCTTATGTAGATATGTAGTAACAGTCAGGTGTGCCCCCCATTCCTATGTAAACACGTAGTAACAGTCAGGTGTGCCCCCTCACAATCATATGTAGAAATGTAGTAACAGTCAGGTGTGCCCCCCCAAACAATCCAATGTAGAATTGTAGCAACAGTCAGATGTGCCCCCCACCCCACAATCCTATGTAGAAATGTATTAACAGTCAGGTGTGCCCCCCCAATCCTATGAGACACGTAGTAACAGTCAGGTGTGCCCCCCCAATCCTATGTAGAAATGTAGTAACAGTCAGGTGTGCCCCCCAATCCTATGTAGAAATGTAATAACAGTAAGGTGTGCACCCCCAAACCTATGTAGACATGTAGTAACACACAGGTGTCCCCCCCCAGTCCTATGTAGAAATGTATTAACATGTATGTGTAGGTATAATAACAGCAGAGCACAGATTATCTGAGCTGGCCAAGGTAACAGGATAGATTGTAGCATGTGTACAATATGCAAGTCAATGTGTTTTATATTGTGTGAGAGTGGTCAGTATGTATGCATGGTGAGGTTTGTCCTGGTGGCCATTGCCCACTACTGCCGATGACAGGGCCATGTTCTCACAACTGCAGTGCCAAACACAATGCTTCCAAGTATAACACAATCCAACAGTAAGCCATAGTAAATGTTTGGAAGTAATATGTGTCACCATCTGAAAGATGGACATGGCATGAATGTTGGCCCAGATATACATGCAGTACATAGGGGGAAGTACCCCAGACAGACAGTGTATAATATGTAATTGTCAAATGGAGACCTCTTGGAATTGTACATACAGGTTTGCAAGCACATTATCTCTGCTTGTAGTAGGGAATACTGATGTTATCCAGCCAAATACTGGCAGACCACAAAGGTCATAGGAATGATGTATTGAGAAACAGCTGATGTTCCTGCACAAGCCAGCATAAGTGGAATGCCCCATGCACATCTATGAGTCAGATGCAAGTAGTGTCCATAGCACACATGCACCCAGCTCACCCCACCACCACCCACAGGTACCTTTTATTTGATTTTATTTTATTTTACATTTGTTGACTGGGCTGGTCCAACTGGATATATGTCCATTTTCAGTGGAGGCCCGGGGAGAAAAGATCCACTGACAGAGTAATATTTACAAAAACACAGGTACAATACAAAGTTTTACCTCTCCAGTCTTATCCCTGCTGTTGGGAATGAGTACAATATAACCCCCACCTGTGTATGGCAATAGCAAAAGAATGCAACATGCAGAGCAGGTTGCAAGGCCATGTGGACAAATCACAGTAACATGTCCACCATATCCTACTGCATGAACTGTGGACCAACACCAAATTACTGCTGTGATGAGGGGATAACTATAGGGAAATTATCAGATAATGTTCACATAATGTATGGAAGAGGATAGCATAATGGGGGTGGGGGGGTGGGAGCATGAGCGGCATGGAGTGTGTGAAGTCCACAACTCAGCAGTGTGCACATACGATCCCTGGCTGCAAACACAAGAATGGGTGGCTAAAATCATGCTCATAAACCACAATGTGTAGGGGTAATGTCCAGAATTATGACCCCTGCCTCTGGGTAACCTGTGTGAATCTGTACAGCTGTGAGGTATGGCCACAGCATGATATAGCCATACTGTCATGTCAATGGATATACAAGCATGGGATCCTCTGCCACCACTGTACCAAGGTGCTGAACCATTTATATGGTTCAAAATGTACGCACTCGAAGCACTCCTCAGTATGGAGAAAATCGATATAGGTGCAGTAAAAGAAACCTGGTTTAAGGCTCCAGAGAGCACCCCTGCACTACCAGGCTACAACTCATACCATACATTTCGGCCACAAAACCCAGACCGAAATACAAAAGGCGGGGAAGTATCCATATTTATCAGGGATACCCACACCTCCAGGTTAGTGGCACAACACGATGCTTCAGAGATCATTCACATGCAAATAACAATGGGCAAAACTGCTATTCAAATTATAGTTTGCTACAGATCACTCCCATGTCTCAGGATCCCCACTCTGCATTCATGGAAACACTGGAAAACATAAAGGTCCTACCAAATACCCTGATATTGGGTGATTTCAATTACCCAAACATTAACTGGGAGAACTACTCAAGTACAAACTCCCTTGCCCAACATTTCCTAGAATTTATAAACTCAAACGCCCTGGATTGACTGGTCAACACACCCACCAGAGGTGACAACATATTGGACCTGGTCATCGCCAACATGGGTGACCGGTGTTCAACACTGGAGGTCAACCCCTCGCTGGTTAGATCCGACCATAAACTAATCACTCTGTATATCCACATTCTGCCACCACCCCCGGTCAAAGAAACCACAGTGAAAAACTTTTCAAAAGCAAACTTCACGTTACTTAAGACCGAGGTGGGAAGTTTCAAAGCCCCCATGCTATAGGATAACGCTGTCCAAGCTGCAAAATACTTCACTAATGCACTCTATGGACACCTACAAGAATGCATGGATCATGCTATCCCAAATAAAACCAAGACTCACTCCTCCAAGAAAAGGAAACAAGTCTGGTGGACCCCTGCCATAAACAAGCTATACAATAGAAGGAGGAAACTAGTACAGAAAAGAGTAAAATCCCAAGACGGGAAGACATCCCTGATCAGTATCAGCAAGAAACTATGTTCCCTCATAAAATCATCCAAGGCTAGCTTTGAAAGAAAAATTGCCATGGGCTCCAAAGATAACCACAAGGCATTATTTAGCTATGTCAAGAATCTAAGTGGCAATTCTCAGATCTGCTTGGAGTTAGTGCAGAATGGCACAAAATATACTGAACTGACCGATATAGCCAACATCCTGGCAGACAGGTTCAGTGCAAACGTCACCCCCCTCTCACCCCCAAAAGGGCCCATAACTATACCAGAAGAATGTAGTGTCCCTAAAATCACAGCCACTCAGGTTAAAACAGCCCTCTCCAAAGACAAAAACACAGCATCAATGGGACCGGACAGTGTCCCAGGCTGCGTCCTACATGAGCTCAAAGATGAACTAACCCATCACCTAAGCACACTGTTTAAAATCAGCCTCTCCACAGGCTACATGCCCACAAAGTGGCACACAGCAACAGTTATTCCACTCCACAAAGGTGGAGCCACAACGGACCCTGGGAACTATCGCCCTATAAGCCTAACTAGCTTGGTCTGCAAAGCTATGGAGCACATCATCATGGATCTCATTAACAGAGACATTGGAAACCTCCAAACACTGAACCCTACCCAGTTCGGCTTTGTTAAGAGCAGATCATGCCTCCTAAACCTGGTGGACTTCTTTGAGACAGTTACCAAGGCTATAGACGAGGGAAAGGTGGTCCACACAGCCTACCTAGACCTCACAAAGGCCTTCAACACCATTCCCCACTCAGGTATTATAGACAAGCTCACCAGCCTGAACAAAAACCCCTATGTCACGAGATGGGTTGCCAACCAGCTCACGGACAGAACCCACGTGGTAAGAGTTGCGGGAGCTAGGTCTGACATTAAACTGGTTACAAGTGGTGTTCCCCAGGGCTCAGTCCTAGGACTCCTCCTGTTTGGCATATACTTCTCAGAGATACAGGCAAGCACAAGAGGACTATGGCTGACCAAGTTCGCAGACAACTACAAACTATGGGCTATAATTGACTCTCCGGCTGACATAGACATTCTCCAAAAGGGTCTCACTGAAACAGATGCCTGGTGTCAAAACCATGGCCTCAAGCTAAATGCCCAAAAGTGCATAGTCATTCCCTTTCTAAAAAACAAAGTACCCACAAACTACCACATAGGTGGTAGCCCCATAAATACGGAAGACATAATAAGGGATCTGGAGACCCAAGTATTTAGTAACCTCTCCTTTGATAATCACATTGTCAAAGTGGTTAGAAAATCCTTCTATGTGGCCCACCTAATCATAAAAGGGTTTGCATCCAGATCGAAAGAGGTTATTGGGCCCCTCTATGCATCACTCATCAGACCCATCATAGAGTACAATGCCCCATTTGGGATGTACCTTACAAGACACCTGCAACAACTGGAAAGACCACAGAAGTACCTCACCAAGAGGATCACTGGCCTCAAGCAGATGCCCTATGCAGCTTGACTGAAGAAACTCCAGCTGTACTCAGTTGCATACCGCCTACTCAGAGGCGATCTCTGCCTGGCATACAAGGCCATGTCCAACCCAGAACTGATGGACATGCTCCACCTAAAGAAAACCATATCCACTTGAGCCACACTCTCCAGGGATCTAAACTTCACCACAACAATAAATAGGACATGCTGGAGGGATAGATTCCTGTCCCAGAGACTTCTCATGCTCTGAACAAGATTCCAATCTACATTAGGCAGAGCTCCTCGCTAACCCTCTTCAAGAGAAACCTTGACGAGTGGATGGGAAACAGAAAGTTTACCCCAGGGTTCACTTCAATGGCTCTGTTAGACAGAGGCACAGGGAACTAATCTACTGGGGCAGCGAAAGCCATCACATTCTGGCTAGGCTTATAAATGCCTTTGGGCAGATAGCCTAGTACCTGCCTATGAACCTATACAGACCCAGCAGCAAGTGTCTGCAACTTCCCCTCCAGAATGGCATGAGTGTGCAAGAATATGTAGGCTGCTGACCACAATACTGGACACAGCTGCATTCACCCTGTGTTCCCCAGGACATCACTGCAAGCAAATATGTCTACCTGACAGTACTTGATGACATACATCACAGTGTATAACAGTACATATGTCTGAATATTTCTGCTAATACCAGGACCATGTAGCAGAAGCAGCACAGACACAATTACCTACAGTAACCCACTGTACGTTGCCCATCTTGACCCCATATTGTCAACAGATCTACACATATTCTGCTGAAACAGTTTGCTAGCTGTAGGTGTAGAACACAAAAGTCTACACTGGAGTACAATCTACCTGGAATGGATTCACACATTCAATACAGAAGGTTATACTGGGCATGCTCCCCCAGAGACATGAAGGCCATGTCAGACAACAAAATACTGAAAGGTCATACTGGGCATGCTCAAACACTTAAAGAAATGAAGCCCATGTCTGGCAACAACAGTGGACCAAACATATCTGACAATCGCAGATGTTAGTGCATACACTTCTCAGTATGCACCAGTCATGCTTTGCACACACATTGGATAGGAATACACATATATATCCAAGGACAACACACTATAATAGGCCAAAAGTACACATACATAGATGTATGGAAGAGAGTTACAGTAACAAAGAGCCTTCGATCATGAGGCCTGTCCCACCCAGCACACTTCCAATTGGCTAAAACCACATGATGTGTAAATGTCACTTACTGTAGACATTTGCCTCTGGAATCCCTCAGCATTATAGACTCTGTGGTGCTAGTGCTAACTGTGCAACATGACTGTGCAAGTCAGTAGTCATCTAGCAGTTGTATACACATACCTGTGGAATATAAACCTGTGTGTGCCTGAGTGTGGTGTGTCTGCCTCTAGATGAATGGGTTATGGCCCATGCACACACACACACTGCACTCCCCATTGTCCTACTATGGCAAGCCTGCTGATGTCTTCACCTTGAAATACACCTTTGGGGAAGTAATAGCCCACTAATCTCCATGGTGCGTCCTATAACTGTGCAATGCTGTAGTGTGATGAGCTAGTTAAGAATGTTCTAATCCCAGATGTGGCAACTGTGTGTCTGTGTAGGGATCAATTCTTTTTAGGCCAGTCACATTCATTACAATTTCAAATGCCCTACTTTGGCATGCCTGCTGTCATTCACTTCGCAATACACCTTTGGGGAAGTAGTCACCCAATGGTTTCAGTGGTGCGTCCTATAACTGCATAATGCTGTAGTGTGATATACTAGTTAGGTAGGAGTTCTGTCCCCAGACATGGCAATTGTGGATGCTTGGATGTGTTTTTTGTTGTCTGTGTAGGAAGCAATGCTTTTGAGGCCATTCAAAGTCACTACAACCTCCAGTGTCCTTCTTTAGCAAGCCTGCTGATGTCATTCATTTTTAAATACACCTTTGAAGAAGGAGTAGCCCAGTAATCTCTGTGGTGTGACCTATAACTGTGTAATGCTGGAGTGAGATAAACTTGTTAGGTAGGAGTTCTATCCCCAGACATGGAAAGTGTGGATGCTTGTGTGTGTGTTTGTCCGCATAGGGGGCAATGCTTTTGAGGCCATTCACAGTCACTACAACCTTCAGTGCCCTTCTTTGAAAAGCCTGCTGATGTCATTCACTTTGAAATACACCTTTGGGGAACAAGTAGCCCAGTAATCCCCATAGTATGAACTATAACTGTATAATGTTTCAGTGTAATAAACTAGTTAGGTAGGAGTTCCATCCCCAGATACGGCAAGTGTGGATGTTTGTCTGTGTAGGAAGCAATGCTTTTGAGGCCATTCACAGTCACTACAACCTCCAGTGCCCTTCTTTGGCAAGCCTGCTGATGTCATTCACTTTGAAATGCACCTTTGGGGAAGACATAGCCCAGTAATCTCCATGGCACATCCTATAATTGCATAATGCTGCAGTGTGATAAACTAGTTAGATAGGAGGTTTATGCCTGGACATGGCGACTGTGAAACTCTGTGTGCATGTGTGTAGGGAGCAATGTTTTTGGCCATTCACAGTCACTATGCACACCTACAAATGGAGAACTTTAATAACTTTGCAGTAACAGAGACTTGATCCGAACCTCCAGAGAGCATCCCTGTAATACCAGGTACAGCTCTCGCCACACCTGTTGGCCACCAAACCAGGACCAAAACAATAAAGGTGGAGGATTGTCCATATTCATCAAGGATATTCACACCAGCATGCTACTTGCCCAACAGAATGTGTCTGAAATACCCCCGGTGCAACTAACAGTAGGTTAGACTGCATTCCAAATTGTATAGCTTGTTACAGATCCCACACCATGCCCCATGATGCCCACTACACCCTTTGAAACATACTGTGAAGTATTATGATACCAAGCAAACACCCTAATACTGGGTGAGTTACACTACCCTGCCATTAACTGGGAAAACTACTTGTGTACCAACACGCGTGTCCAACAGTACTGGAAGTCATAATTCCCAATGCCCTGGATCAAGTAATCCATAGTCCCACCAGGGGCTCAAATGTCCTAGACCTGGTCATTGCCAACATGGGACATCAGTGCTCCACTCCTATGGTCACCCCATTGGTTGTCAGGTATGCCCATGAGCTAATCATCCTTAACATCAACATCCCTCCCCCACACCCCAGTAAGGACACCTCTGTAACACACATCTCCAAAGACAATATCATGCTACACATGTCAGACATGACTAACATCATGACACCCATGCAGAAGGGAACTGAAAGGACAACTGCTGAATCATACATGAAGACACTGTATAGCACATCCACTTGTGCATGAACCGTGCCATCCAATATTGAACCAAGATGCTCCCCATCCAAGAAAAGGATGCCAATGTGGTGGCCCCCTGCCATACACACACTGTACAACAAAAGGAGGAAACTCTTGCAGAAATGGGGGACTTTCCAGGATGCAAAATACTCCCTTACCAGCCAAAGTAAAAGGTAGAGACCCCTCATAACATCCACCAAAGCTAGTTATGAACATAATATAGCCACAGATGCCAAAGACAACTGCAAGCCATTCCATAGCTATGTGAGGAATCTAAATGGCAATGCTCAGAACTGCTGTGGGCTACAACACGGTTCTAAATCTACTCCTCCCTGGGATATTGGCAATATCCTGGCAGATTGATTCAGTGCCATCTGCACCCCCCCCCTCCAAACCCCCACAGGGCCCATCTCAACATGGATAGATTTCAATATGCTAGTAATAATGGCCACATAGGTAAACACCACAGTCTACAGAGCTATGACAACAGCAGCCATGGGACCAGTCAACATCCCAGGCTGTGTACTACATGAGCTACAAACTGCACTGGCACCTCACCTATGCGCCATGTCTAATCATAGCCACACCTCAGACTTTGTGCCCATTGTGTGGTGCACATCTACAGTTATCTCAGTCCACAAGGAGGGATCTACCTTGGATTCTGGGAACTACAGCCCCAGCAGTATGACATGCCTGCTCTGCAAGGCCATGTAATGTGTCATCATGGAAATTAAATCAAAGGCATTGGCAACCTGCAAACAGTGGACCCTAACCAGGTTTTGTTTGTAAAGGGCCAATCATGTCACCTCTACCAGACTGACAACTGTGAATCTGTCTCGAGAGCCATGGACAAGGGTAAGGTGGTTCACATAGCCTATCTGGACCTCGCTAAGCCCTTTGGCACCATCCTCTAGTCTGGAATCATAGATAAATGTATCAAGCTGGCCATTAATCCCAATGTCGCCTGATGGGCTGCCAACTGCTGTACTGACACAACCCACACTGTACATGTAAGTGACACCAACCCAAGCCCCAGACAAGTAACAGTTGGAGTACCTTAGGGTTCAGTCCTGGCACCGCCCTTGTTTGGCATCTACTGCTCTGATGTACAGTCCAACAGTAAGGGACACCAGCAAACAAAGGTTGCAGATGACTGCACACTGGGAGCCAATATTGAATCCCCACATGATGCAGATATTCTACAGAAGGGCCTTACAGAAAGACATGTTTGGTGCCTGATCCATGGCTTCAAGATCAATGCCAAGAAATATATAGTTATCCCCATTGGGAAGGGACATGTATCTGTGAAGTACCACATAGGTGGGAGTACACTAAACACCTAAAGTGTGATAACAGCCTTAGGGACACAGGTGGACAGTGGTCGCATCTTTGATAATCACATTGCCACAACAGTCAGGAAACCCACCTATGTGGCACAGCTCCCACTAAGGGCTTTACATCCAGGAAAAGGAGCCCATTGTCCCACTGTAGACATCTATCAGTAAACCCAGTACAGACTACAATGGTCTGTTATGTATGTACCTCACAATACATCTGCAACAAGTAGAGAAGCTGCAGACATACCTCAGAGAATGACCACAGGCCTAAACCAGATGCCCTATGCTGATAGTCTGAAAATCATCCAGCTATACTCTTTCACATAGTGTGTTCTCAGAGGTGATCTCTGCTTAACATACCATGCTGTGTCAAACCCACAGCTGCTGGACATGCTACACTTAGAGAAATCCAAACCTTCACAGCCACATGATTCAGGGATCCAAATCCTGTCATCACACTGAACAATACATGCAGAAGGGATGTGTTCCTGACTCAGAGACACCCTAGACTATGGAAAAAATGTAAAGGGTCCAACTCTAAAACTGTAACCCCGATGATGTCGTCAGCACCACGTCTCCACAAAGCTCGGACAACCAAAAGATGAAAACTCAGTTTTATTCCGTACACAAAAAGTTCCAATAAATGCAACCACTCGTTGTGCATTTATTGGAACTTTTTGTGTACGGAATAAAACTGAGTTTTCATCTTTTGGTTGTCCGAGCTTTGTGGAGACGTGGTGCTGACGACATCATCGGGGTTACAGTTTTAGACTATGGAAAAGACTGCCCATACATGTCAAGTAGAGTGCCTCTTTGACCATCTTCAAAAGGAACCTGGATGATTGGATGGGGGATAGAACATTTACCCCGGCGATCATGTCAGCTGCCCTGCTAGACCAGGATGCAGGGAAGCATATATTGTGGGAAGTCATCGCCAGAGAATTGTCATGTCTAGGCATGTATAGGCCTTAGGGCCAATAGCCTAGTATCAACGTATGACCCTATGAACCTATGAACTACAATTTCCATTGCCCAAACCTGGCAAGGTTGCTGATGTCATTCACTTTGAAATACAACTTTGGGGTGGGAGTAACCCAGTAATCTCCATGGTGTGTCCTATAACAACATAATGCTGTAGTGTGATATACTAGTTTGATAGGGGTTCTATTCCCAGACATGGCAAGTATGGATGTTTGTTTTTCTGTGTAGGGAGCAATGCTTTTGAGGCCACTCACATTCACTACAACCTCCATTGCCCTTCTTTGGTGAGCCTGCTGATGTCATTCACTATGAAATACACCTTTGGGAAAGGAGTAGCCCACTAATCTCTGTGGAGCATCCTACAACTGTGTAATGCTGTAACATGATATACTAGTTAGGTAGAGGTTCTATTTCCAGACATGGCAAGTGTGGATGTGCGTGTATGTTTGTCTGTGTAGGGAGCAATGCTATTGAGGCCATTCACAGTCACTACAACCTCCATTGTCCTTCTTTGGCAAGCCTGCTGATATCATTCACACTGAAATACACTTTTGGGAAAGGAGTAACCCAGTAATCTCCATGGTGTGTACTATAACTGTGTAATGCTGTAGTGTGATGTATCTAGTTAGGTAGGAGTACCAGTCCCACACATGGCAACTGTGTGTGTGTGTGTGTGTGTGTGTGTGTGTGTGTGTGTGTGTGTGTGTGTGTGTGTGTGTGTGTGTGTGTGTGTGTGTGTGTGTGTGTGTGTGTGTGTGTGTGTGTGTGTGTGTGTGTGTGTGTGTGTGTGTGTGTCATTCATATCCTGTGTGGAGGTGGCTGTGTGTGTGTGTGTAACAACTGGTCTCACTGTGGAGTGGGTTTTGCAAATTTCTTATATGGTGGGCCTAATATATTTCACAAAGTCCACCTTACAAGCATAACAGATGTCAAACAGCAGAGAGGCTGGGGTTGACAATGCATACCCCTACATGTGATATCAAGGCCTGGCAAACAATTTAGGCAACCCTTGTATCACACAGAGAACACTCTCAAGCCACGTCTAATACACAAACACATTTGGCTAGGCAACAAGCGCTTTGTTAGTAGTTCCCTGCATATTGCCCACAGATAGTAACCATGGTGTGATTACAGTGGACTACAGAGGGCATGGCACCCTGTCCCATCACTACAATAGACACATAATTGCATACAGTGTTCCTTTACTATGTTCCCCACTGGATGCCTGCAACAACTGTAGTGCCATCAAATGTATCCCACAAAGGACATACCATGCCTTAAACACATGCCCTGTATGGACAGATGCCACTGACACCAGGGAATACCTGTATTATGCTGTCAATGTTCGTGCAGGGTCAACCTGGTGTCCATTGCCAGTTCCCACCACATGAGGCCAGGAATGGCACATCTGATGATAGCAATCTGTGTACACAACATGCCCCAGACACCCCAGGTACACTTCCACATGTCATAGAACATGCATGTGGGGCATGTGCACATCCCAGACACCGTCCATGTCATGGACTATAGAACACATACATGGCAAGCATTGCACAGTACTGGCCAATCACAATAGTAACCCAGATGACTGGATGGTGAATACAATATCCACCTGTGTGGCCCAATCCAGACATTACACACCTGAGCCACACTGCAGACCATTTTCATGTGGCCTGATTAGAAGATATACACTTTACCTAGTCTTGTTCAACCTTCTGGCAGAGTCAACCACTACACACCTGTGAAGCAATGCACCCATGCATGTCAGTACTGGTAACCTGTGTCTGTATGTGTGTGGACTATAATGATTTTGACCCCATTCAAACTCACTACACCTCCCATTGGCCTACTGAAGCATGCCTTCTGATGTCAGATACCTTCACATACTCTTTGCCCATATATCATCCTGATAACCCATGTGGTTCATGTGATACCTGCATATTACTGTATTGTGGCAAACTAGCTAGTTAGGAAGTCTAATCCTAACCCTGCCAACTATGTTAATGTGTGTGAGTCCCTGAGAGAGTGTGGCTGTGTCAACATTGACACCTGTTCATGTGGACAGGCACATGTACTGCACCTACCTTATCCCTCCTACATCACTGTTGCAGATGTCACTCACCATCAGATATACCTTTGGACAACTCCCCAACATGTAAGTTCTGTGACGCCTGCAATAACTGCATAGACATGTGATAGCAATACATAGTCAGGCAGGGGTGTGAAATCCTGTACTGGTAAGTGTATGACACAAACATGCTTAGGTTTTACTCTTACACCCCCTTCCCTATCTGACTTTGTCTCTGTCTGTCTCTCTCACTCCCTCTCTGGTAGATGTGGAGAAGTACACATGTTTTGGTTAGGCAGCAGCTTGTGCTTTGTAAGTGATACTCATGATCAGCTGATGGCCTCTGCATGAATTGCAGTCCCCCACTAGCTGATTGCATGTGGAACAGCTGTGGTAACATTCCCATAGCCAATTGCATGGAAACACACTCCTATACCTAGGAACATCATGTGGGTGTTGGGCCTTTTTATTCACTGTGAGCAGGAACTCATGTTGGTGTTTGGCAAACAGCATTACATTTGATATTGAGATATACCTCTAACAACATACACTGTGGAGACAGGCCAACAAATAGGAGGTGGATGTGCCAGACATGACTACAGAATGTAAGTGTTGCTCTTCTGCATTTGGAGTAATGTTGGTTTAACAGGGTGTGTGTGGATATGGCTGGTCAACATGATTTAGTACCTGTCATGACAGTGTTATGTGTTTGAGGAAACTTCCACTTGTAAGGTTTTCTGCAGACTGGGCAGTGTTTGCAGTCTTATGTTTTTTGTGTTACTCACTGATCACCTATCTTAGAACTGCAGAAGCATAGTCTGAGGATTGCAGTCAGTACATGGTGACAGAGTTACTGACTTCATATCCCTCATAGGACATATGTCACAACAAACCCTGTTACAACAGTAAATGTATGAAGGTATCACAGCAACATGCCAATATTGGCCCAGTGTTTGTGGCTCCAGTCACAAGTCTGTCAACCTTTGTACGTATGTCATGCAGTAAGAGGTGCATATGTTCTGTACACCATTTTATTTATTTATTTATTTATTTTATTTTATTTTACATTTGTTGACCGGGAAAGTCCGACTGGATACATGTCCATTTTCAGCGGAGGCCCGGGGAGAAAAGCTCCACAGTGACAATAATATAATGCATAGATATAGTAGATCGAGGTAAAAAATAGACAATGCCTAGAACTATGGTACAAAAACAAAACAAAACAAATTCATTTACTATACTAGAATAATGCTATAGAGGAGATTTCATACAGTAAAGTACATTGATCTTAAACATTCTATAGGATACATAACTATTAATACTGCTTCTGGTATACTGATACTCCATCCAGAACTATCCATTTCAGTTAAGAGGAGAGAGAAAGAACTGTGAGCGAGGGGCTGAAACTAGGAAGTTTCTATACTTGTATGAGAGAGGATTAGTCAGGACTTGAGCACTGGCAAAGCCAATTTAACTTTAGATGTTGATTTAATCTTTTTTTGAAAACAGATAGGGAGGAAGTGTAAGTAAGGCTAGTAGGGAGAGTTCCATATTTTGCCAATAGCATTGCTAAAAGTGAATCCCCACCTACATTGTTTGCTTTGACTGTTTTAACTAGAAGCTTGTTGGAGGAACGCAAACTACTAAGATTGTTATAAGGTCTTATTAAGTTATTCAGGGCTGGAGTTTTGTCCGTTGGTTCAGGATTTTAAATGCTTCCATAAGCTGGGTTTGCTGTAGGAGGTTGGTGAATTCTAACCAGCCTAATTTTCTTAGGTTGACACAATGGTGTGTTCTATAGGGCATTTCCGTCGCAAATCTGGCAATTTGATTATAGCAGCGTGTTAGTTTGTTTAGTTCTGTTTTTGAGATTAGTAAGTATAGGGAGGCATATAGGAGGAAGAGAGGAGATGTGAGCGGGCCATAGTTACTTTCGCTATTGGAGTTAGAAAAGATTTGATCCGTATAAAGACCCAAGTTTTTTGTTAACGGTTTTGATGGTCTGATTAATATGGATATCAAATTTAAGTCTGTTATCTATGCATACTCCTAATAGTTTTGTATAGGAGTCTGGAGAGATGACAGTCCCATTTTTGGATTGGATAGAAAATGATATAGGTGTGGACTTTTGATTGGGTTGGAAGAGTAGTAATTTGGTTTTGTTTGGATTAAGGATCAGTTTACGTCCTAATAGCCAGTTTTCTACTGTCCTAAAGCATGCTTGGGTTTTGGATAATAGGTTGTCAGGGTTAGTATCAGCACAGACTAATGTCGAGTCATCTGCATATTGAATGCAGGATGCTTCAGGGATGGCTTTATACAGGTCATTTATGAAGATAGCAAACAGAAGAGGCCCCAATATGGATCCTTGGGGTACTCCTATGGTATTAGGTAGGAGGTTGGAAAGTTTGGAATGCCAAAGTACGGCTTGTTTCCTATCAGAGATACCCATGAAACCAATCTAGAGCTAATTTGTCTAGGTTGAGATTTTCTAATGTTTGATGTAGTAGCTGGTGGTTCACCATATCGAAGGCCTTCCATAGGTCAAGAAATAGTGCTGAAGATATTTTTTTGTCATTTCGATAGTGATTGATAGTATCGGTGAAAGAAAGAAGTGCAGTGGTTGTACTATGGTGGGGTCTAAAACCGTGTTGTGTATCCGTTAGTAATTTGTTCATGGTAAGGTAGTGAAGGAGTTGTTTGTGTATACATTTCTCCATGATTTTGGCCAATGGTGACAGTATAGCTATGGGCCTATAATTAGATAGTTCAGTTGATAGGCCTCCTTTATGGAGGGTATGACATGGGATACTTTCCATATAGATGGGATAGTGGATTCTGCTATGGTTCTATTGATTAGTATTGAGATAGGATATGCTATGACATCTGCTGCTATTTGCAAGTATTCAGCAGGGAGAAGGTCTGCTGAGAGAGTAGTTGGCTTAAGTTTCTTTAGTAAGGAACATATATTTGCAGTAGGGACAGGTTGGAATTTGAAGGTTGATTGTGACTTTTGTAAGTTTTCCACTTTACTGGAGTTGGTGGATGGTAGTTGGTTAGCTAAGGATTGTATAGTATCAGTAAAGAAATTGTTAAAGGAATTTGCTACGTCTTCAGGTGTTTTGTCACTTAGTGTTTTGGGGTAGGGTAGAGGATTTACCTGGGTGGAGTAGATTATTTAATCCTGTCCAGAATTTTGAGGGTTGTTTTGGTGTTTATTTTGGAGTTGGCAATAGTAGTTTTTATCAGATAGAGTTGCTTTTTGGTCTCGTTTCTAAGTTGTTGAAATTTTATGCGGTCTGGGGTTGATTTTGTTGCACGCCAGGTGTTCCATGTTTTGTTTCTACTTTTATTAGTGCTATAGTATTTTTTGTTAACCAGGGTGCAACGTTTGTTTTTATTCTGATTGATCTTATTGGGGCATGAGCCTCAAGTATAGCTAGGAATGTCCTATTAAAAGATGGACAGCCTCCTCTAGGGGAGATGCTTAAGGGTGCCCAGTTAAAGGATTTAAGTTCCGACAGGAATTTAGTGTGGTCAAAGTGTCTCTTATTTCTGACTGGCCTATACATAGGCAGGGTGGAGTTTATTGTCTTCTTTTCATAATATAGGTAATGAGGTGGTCGCTAAGATCGTTTGGGAGGGTCCCAGCCATATATGTTTGGGGATGACTGTTGATGAGTATCCAGTCTAGGATGCTCTCTTTTTGATTATTATTACCTACTCTGGTGGGGGAAGATACTAACTGACTGAACCCCTGTAAGTTGATGTGGGTAGGGTTGATTTCTGAGGAGCATTGCTTCCAGTCTATATTGACATCTCCTAGAATAATGGTTTCTTGAAGATAGTTGATTGATAGCCAGTTGAGGATATGTTCAAGGGTGTCAGAGTTATTCCCGGGGGGAATATAGATCACAATTAGATTAATACTTTTGTCTTTGTTTATTTGTAGTTTGAGTGCAAGTATTTCAGCATTTGAGATCTGGGGTGGTTGAGGAGAGTTAATGGTGACATCCAGTGTGCTCTTATAGAGCACCGCAATGCCTCCTCCTTTTTGTAGTACGATCTGCTCTATATATATTATAGCTTGGTGGCATTATCTCGTTGTCTTTGGTCCCTTGTTTTAGCCAGGTTTCAGTTAGACACATTATATCTGGGTGGTACATTGCTATTAGGGCATGCAAGTTATGTATCTTATTATTTATACTTCTTGTGTTTAAGTGGTATATTTGAAGAGAGTTTGGTTGGGTAGCTGGTAGACTATTAGCAATTTGTGTGGCTATGGGGCCTGGGTTGGGATGGATATCCCCATCTATGGTTGTATTTTTTTTAGATAGTCTCGTAGTCTCATAATCTTCAGAAGTAGTTTGAGTTCATGTTTGTATTTGGGGTGCTTTTGTTTAATTTGCAGGGGTGTATGATGATTGGGGTGGTATATTTTACTGGGCAGATGGAGGGTGTTAGGTTTATTCTGGTTTCGGGATGAGATGGTACTAGTTTGGCCTCTGGGGTAGAAAAAACCTGATAGGCCCTGGTCTTCATATCTAGTTATTAGATATAAGTTAATAATAAGTAGTAGAGTACAGGATAGAATTATTAGCATTGGCTTACTTGTAATGGTTGTTGTTCCCTTCATTTTCTATTTGGGATTGATTGAATAAATTGTTAAGATATAAGAGGGTAAGCAAGAGGAAATTGGGTGAGAAGTGGGTGGGGATTTTAAGGTCGGGTTGATTGGCTAGAGAAGAGAAGTGGGGGTGTGGTTTGTTAGGTATAAATTTAGCTGTACTTGGGGCGGGTGGTATTTGGGGGCAGGGAGGGGCGAGCCGAGCGTGAGGCAGTATGAGCGGGGTTTATCCAGCTCCCTACTATTTAGTGGCAAGTAACAAGTCAAACGACAAAATGGTAATTTATCCAAATTTTTCTTGTGGTTTAAACACCAGCCTCTTTCAATTTTAGGTTTTGAATTTACAGGGACTTTCTAATGTTAGCAGTAGTAGTATTTACAATGAGGGTTGTTCCTGGGGTTGAGCGTGGATGAATACTGCCGTGTTCTGAACCCAGTATACTAGTAGTTCTAAAGACTGGTTTACAATTATTATTGGAGTATTTGTTAATTAAGTTAAAGACCTTTTCAAATGATCTTCTGTGAGGGGCTATTTTATTCCTACTGTGCTCCGTAAGTTTGTTGTACTTGTTGCTTGTTGTTTATTGACATCATACCTGATAACAAGCCAGACAGCTATCAGACTGCTAGACATGTTATGTATAGTAGGGATTATTTCTGAGGACATAACCTGGGCATTCTGCAGTTGTGTGTACAGTAGTGGGGTCTGTGTACTTATTATGATTGTCGACGGTATGTGTGTTGCGAATACGTACCATGGCCTGTGTACAGACTGTGGTAGATGTCATTGTTCTTGGTCCTGTTCTATCTTATGTTACATGCTGCTCCAGTCTATGGTACCCTATCGGCTTGCATGTTTGTAGGGCCAAACATACACATGTCCCATACCACAGACAGGCATTGGACCACATTGTGTCATGACCCAGTTTATGTAGGGTAGTGTGTGAGTGGCACATATGAGGATGGTGTTTATCAAACAGTCCACATAGTGTCATATTAGACTTGCATTACATATGTGGCTGTGGCTGTGTTCACATTGGTTGTGGGTATGCACTTTCTCACAGGTGTCTGTTACTGTATGCTGTAGAGCCTACTATATTTGCAGGTACATGTGTATTCCCCCATACAAAATGTAGGCCAGTGTTGTGGCAGTCTGCCTGTAGTTTGCAAAGTGTTCTGTTACATGCCTAGCAGCTTAGTGTAATTATCCAGTGTGCTGTTATGTCCAGATATTTGCAGGACGTACTGCTGCCAAGCCACCATAACTGTTGTGCATTTCTGACAAAGCAGTGGGATTCTGTACAGATGTATGCCACTAACTACTGGGTAGTATGTGACCATGTGACCTCTGCACCACCAGTTATTATGTGTCAGGACAGACAGGTGTGTGTGAATGCATAAACTGTGTAGGCATATGTAGTCCAGTATTTACATGATATACCCATGTACATGGCTGTTAACATCCACATTGTCAGGCTTGGCCACATGTGTCACTCGAAGGGGGTCTGTGTATACCTCTGGACTGACCAGAGTGTGCCAGACTGTCCATATATATTGATCATATCTCTGCCGCAGTCCACAGGATCATTACTGTGCTATTAGTGGTACTGTACTATGATGTCCTTAGGTTGTCTGTCAGTAACCGATGGCGTAAATGTCAATAGCAGATGTGACCTCCCACATACAACATGTATGTTAAGACAACCCCTATTACAGTAGCAACAGTTTACATATATACCTGCAATACATACATGACATACCCTTGCACTAAGAGGATGAGACTATTTGTGCTGAGGTAGGACTCCACTCCATGTTCTGGACATATGGTAAACATATATATGTGTATATGTATATATATATATATATATATATATATATATACACACACACACACACACACACACACACACACACACACACACACACACACACACATATATATATATATATATATATATATATATATATATATATATACACAGCTATATATGTCTGCACATATACAGATATATAGATATATATGCACATATACTTATGGATATCTACATATATATTGACATAAATAGGTATATCTGTACATATATGATGTACATATATATATATATATATATATATATATATATATATATATATATATATACATACAGAGAGATCTATACATGGCCATATATATGATGCACTATACACATGTGTATAAATACATATATATGAATACATATGTGTATGTACATGTAGACATATATCTAGATATGTACATGTATATATCCATATCCTTGTCATGTGCAAACATTACTGTTGTGTATACCTTCCCAGATGTATCACACCATATGTACCTGATATGTGTATATTTAGATATAACAACATATGTGATGCAACAGTAATATCAGTGACATGTACTATACAATTATAGAAATCACAGCGATTGTTCAATACTATTCAATATGTCTACTGACAGATGTTTTGGAAAAACAGCTGTCTACACAGCTGTCATGGTGTAGTGGTTAACTATTGTGACTATAGTGTACAGGGTCCTGGGTTCAAGACCTGCAAGGGCTGCTTATTTTGTTGCTGGGCAGAACAAGGGCTGCTGGATACAGAGTGGTTAAG
Organism: Protopterus annectens; assembly: GCF_019279795.1. Taxonomy (NCBI): domain Eukaryota; kingdom Metazoa; phylum Chordata; order Ceratodontiformes; family Protopteridae; genus Protopterus; species Protopterus annectens. The sequence continues at coordinate 151,200,467 of NC_056728.1, read as the reverse complement.
GCAGTTTTGAGCAGCTTTAAGCACATTTGCATGGGTTTGTGCGAAGTTAAGTGGTGTGAAGGTACGGTTAAACGTACGTGCGCTTACACCATGTAGGCTTAGGTAACCAGTGTGCAAATGTGCTTAGATGTTATATTGAAGCAATGCTGACACCTGCTAAGCATGGCTCAGCCCTGGTAACCAGTGCTCAAATCCCAGTCTGCTAACATAGCAGGGTAATGACATCTATAATAAGTGTATGTAATGCCATGTACATAACATGCGTCTATGTGCTGTCATTACAGTAGCAAGGGGTGTGAGTGTCATGTCTGGGACACTTGAGTATATAAGACCTGTATATCACTCTTATCCATGTGAATGTGTTACATACAAGGGTAGTATCCAAGGTAATGTGCCATCACACTCGCATGAAGTGTATCATGCCGTTATTACCATTGACAGTGCTTTGCCAAGCAAGAGTAGATTGCTAATTGTAGTACTGGCAACAAGCACCCCTGCATGCATAGATAGACTCTGAGTCCTCACTGTTGTGTTCCTGGTGTGTGAGCTGTGTCACAGTATATATCCCCTACTGGATAAAGATCTGACATGTGGAAATTAACTGTAGACTACTGTCTGTACAGCACATGTCAGCGAGTGCTGCCAACATGTATTAATGGCATACATATTGGTGTCAGTTGTCTGTCTGTCGACACATTCATCCTACTGCATAGTAGTTGGCAAGCTGATGTCTGTCAGTCCCTGTACAGATGTGCAGATGGCAGGTATCCTGCTTGGATACGTACATGCAACCTATGCTTGACTGACACTGACATGTCTGCCCAGCTGTGTTATAACTTGCACAGACAGGGCACAACACCCTGTATGCACCACATGCCATGGGTACCTCCACTACACTACCACAGTCAACAGAACATGCTTGGGAACAGGTCTCCAACATAGACACTAACCATGTTTTGTAATGCATGTTGCATACATGTCAACTGGATCACCTCACTGGCCATTTGCAGGAGGCACCCAGGGGATTGGCTGATGCATATCACTCTCACACTGAGGGTTACCACAGTGGTGAATGTAGATAGATTGCCTGCTGGCACATGGCAGGTGGCATGATACCACTGTACACACATCCCCTACACTTCCCATGGACAATAGCCAGGTGCACACCTATGACCACCTGCAGCGATGCACCCCAGTACTGACAAATATGTACATGTGCATTACTGAGGATATCAGTGTCTGTGTGTTAGTACACCTGTAGTTGGAAATACCATGAGGGCCTTCACACCCACCGCAAAACCCATTGCCATAGTTAGATGCGGCTGCTGCTGTACCGGGCATTATATGTACCCTGTTACACTCCTCTCCCTAAAGGCTACCTGAGCCTTGCAGTACCAGCACAACACTGTTGTACTAATGGGTTGATAGGCATGGGATACCCACTGAGTTCTGGCAAGTGTGTGTATGTGTGCATATGTGTATATCTGTAGGGTACAGCATTCCGAGACCACATACTCCTAATACAATATGCTTTGCCACACAGTATTATGGATAGTGATGTTGCTGCCCATAGGAGAGGCATGACAATGCATCACCCTACTATGCCTGTGGCATGTGCATTAGATGCATATCCCTGTAGTACCACTGTTGGGATGGATGATGGGTTGTATCTCAGCTCTGGTCTATGTGTGATGGCAGGTATGTCAGAGTGTCATCATGGGTTCCAGTGTGCACAATATCCACAGTGGGATGTGGGTGCTGTGTACACTGTCATTACACAATGGTACCCTGGTACATGTCCCATGTACCACTGTATGGTCACCACTGTCAGAATCAACCATACAGGTAACTGATAACACAATCCAGCCCAGTTATGCATGTGCTGTGTGCAGCCTACCTGTAACACATTGGACATACTAACAAGTTAGTTAGCACTGTTAGGCCCAGGTCTCTTGGATGTGTGTTTGCCTGTTATTTGTCTGTTAATGTGTATATGATGATATGTCACACTATGTATTGTCCATATACAACCATTACATCCCCCATTACCATACTGTACATGCCAAGGGATGTTCTGCATGTAACATGTAACCTGGAACACACTTCATTCTAAACGCTGTGTGGTGTGTGCAATGAAATCCACACACATCAGTAGCACTGCAAACCTATGTAGGAGTCTAGTCCCAGTGTTGCCAAGTAACAGTGTGCGTGTATGTGGAGGGATCTACTTCAGGTTGCTGATTATATATGTCCCAGGGGGTCACCTGTCCATGTGGCAGAGGCAGTAACTGTTGTACAGACCTGTGACATATGTTCAACTGTACCCTGGATATGTCACAGCCATGGTGTCACCGCAGTGCCATACCTCTTGGGAGATATGACTTCAGACCATCCTCCTGCTGACACATGTACACCTATAACACAAATGGATAACATCATGGGGACCACAATCACTCAGTGTTACTAACAGCTATAATGCATCATGGCTGGATAGCTACACTACCTGACATGTAAGCATTAAACATTACTGCTGACAACATGTTACACAGCAGTACATTGGTACACTATACTACAGTCACCGTGTGCATCAGTACCATATTAGCCTATCCCTGCATTGATGTTATGGATGACAGGTATCATCATATGCACAGGGTGTGTTGTTGGTTTGACAGAGACCAAGGGTGGGCCATAGTTTTGACACCATGTGTGTGTGGGTGAGGGGTGTAATTTTCTGATACGGGCATGATGATGTGATGTGTGTAGGTATTGGGTCGCTCAAGGTGTGTTTGTATAGTGTGTGGGTATGCATGCACACAGTTCTGCCATGTGGCTGCCCTATGCAGGTGTTTCTTGGACAGCTGCAGACTATAGCTGGAAAGGTGTGCAGTTCACTGCCACTGGCCATGGACACTTGGAATGTGTTTGCTAGGGGTTCCATGGCCACATCCAGGTACAGGCCTCGATGTGCTACTCTCCCCTGATGATGACATATGTCCACTGGAACCAGGTCCCTCCTGGGACTGGCCAGGGCCACATGCATGTGGCCTGCTGTGGTGTGGTATGGACAGCAACTGCCTGCAGTGCTGGGGCTGGTATTGCCACTATGGGAGCGGCTTGGTTTCCGTGCACGTCCTCGTCAACCACCAGCTGTTGGTGTTGCTGGCCTATGTCAATGTGGCCATCACCCCCCTCCCACCATATGTTCTAGCATGGAAAATCCACAGTCGATGAGGTCCACCATCTCACGCAACTGACCTTGGTATAATCATGGAGGGCACCTGCAATTTCATGGAAGTTGTCACTTACAGATGAGAGAGCAGCCCTCTGCAGCCTCAGATGCTGTCTGGTGTACAGTTTCATACGTGCCTACACCCCCATGAAAGTCTGAAACATGCGTCTGGTGGTACCAGTTGTGGCACTTCTGCCAGGGGCATGATGACCAGTGGTCCTTCCACGAGCACCCCAGTACATCTGCTTATGTGTTGCCCTGTCAGACATCTGGCTATGCCTTTTGTATCCAGACACCATAGGCATAGATACCACACTCTCCTGTGCACTGCTACCAACCGCCAACTGTCTCTCTGCTATGGCCACTGGTGATGGGGTATCTATAGGCACTGTAACTGTGTGCTGGTTTGGGGTGGACAACAGGGGGATGTCAAATGATGATGCAGGTTCAGCCTCTGACAACCCAGCCTGTGCCTCAACAGTCCTATCATCATTTTCAGTGTCTGTATGGAATTGTCAGATTGCATGCAGGAGGGACCCATCTTGCCACCTGTGAGGGGTAAACAAGAAATGCACTTTAAGACCTGTACAGCATTGCATAACAGTATACACACACACACACACACACACACACACACACACACACACACACACACACACACACACATGCACACCCTGAAATTCCACCATAATACCTACCTATCTCTGAGTTTACAGACAGTTCCAAGTTTATTTAAGTAAGTTCCCCATCCTGCAACAAACTTGGTAACATACACTCATTAATACCATTCATTAATGTATCATTCTTCTAAATGCCTAGACAAGTGCTCACAACACAAGACCTATTACTCCATTACCTCCTTGACTTGATTGGAATAGGTTTTACAAGGCCTCACTGCTGTCACCCAGTGTTCACCCTGGGTATGTCCAGACATCATGAACATGGCCCCCATATGTTAGGGGCTACTCCATTCACTCCATAATGTCATGCACTGGAGTGTCATATGTAACTATTGCTCAATAGATGCAAGATCTGCTGCTCAATCAACTTATTATGTGGACAACAGTAATATCTGGATACACTCCCTGATGCTGTCTAGTAATTCCCTAATGCATCTGTAGTGCTGCATACATGGTTGAACGTTCAGCTTTCTGCTGATTGCAGTTTTAATGGTATGCCTGGTGTCTAGTTTCCCCTCCAAATGCATGTTTTATGCTACAGACCTTATTATACTATCAGCTGTACTGTGATTACATATCAGACAAGTATTCCTGGTGTCTCGTGTGTCAGTCCATGTCCATGTACTGCACGATTCCAAAGGGAATTACTGACGTCCTGTCTGGTGGACCCCAGCCATAAACAAACTATACAATAGAAGGAGGAAGCTACTAAATGATAGAGCAAAATCCCAAAAAGGGAAGGCATCACTGATCAGTATTAGCAAAAAACTACGGGCACTCAATTGTCTAAGGCCAGCTTCGAGAGACAAATTGCACAGGACACTAAGGATAATCACAAGGCTTTCTTTAGTTATGTTAGGAACCTGGGTGGTAATTCCCAGATATGCTCAGAATTAGTCCAAAATGACAACAAATACACTGAACCCACAGACATTGTCAACATCCTAGCTGACAGGTTCAGCGCAAACTCCCCCCCTCCCCACCAAAAGGGCAAATATCTATCCCAGCAGAGTACTGCCCCCCTGAAATCTCAGATGCTCAGGTAAGAGCCATCCTCTCCAAAACAAAAAAACACAGCATCAATGGGACCAGACGGTGTCCTGGGCTGCATCCTACATGAACACCAAGAAGAGCTAAACCCAAACATAAAACTACTGTTCAATCTCAGCCTTACTACAGGATATGTGCCCAAAGAGTGGCGTGCAGCAACAGTGGTCCCTCTCCATAAAGGTGGTGCCTCAACGGATCCTGGAAACTATCGCCCCATAAGCCTGACTAGCTTGGTCTGCAAAGCTATGGAAAGGATCATCATGGACCTCATAAATAAAGATATTGGGGACCTACAGTCACTGGATCCTACCCAGTTTGACTTTGTTAATGGCAGATCCTGCCTCTTAAACCTGGTTGATTTCTTTGAAACAGTCACCAAGGCGATTGATGAGGAGAAGGTGGTCCACACAGCCTACCTGGACCTCGCAAAAGCCTTCGATACAATACCCCACTCGGGGATTATAGATAAGCTCACCAGCTTAAATATAAACCCCTATGTCACTAGATGGATTGCAAACTGGCTCAAGGACAGAACCCACATGGTTAGAATTGCTGGAGCCATGTCAGACTCCAAACCAGTTACAAGTGGTGTCTCACAAGGCTCAGTCCTGGGACCTCTCTTGTTCGATATATATTTCTCGGAGGTACAGGCCAACACGGAAGGACTGTAGCTGACCAAGTTCGCAGATGACTGCAAACCGGGTGCCATAATCGACTCCCCAGCCGACACAAGCATTCTCCAAAAGGGCCTCATAGAAACAGACTGGTGCCAGAGCCATGGCCTCAAGCTAAATGCCAAAAAGTGTATAGTCATCCCCTTTGGCAAAAACAAAGTGCCCACAAATTACCACATAGGTGGTAATCCATTAAGTACAGAAAAAGTAATTAGGGACCTGGGGACCCAAGTTGATAGCAATTTCTCATTTGACAACCACGTGGCCAAAGTGGTTAGAAAAACATTTTATATAGCCCACCTAATCATGAAGGGATTCACATCTAGATCAGGGGAGGTCATCGTGCCTCTTTACTCATCCCTCATCAGGCCCATAATTGAGTACAATGCCCTTTGGGATGTACCTTACCAGACACCTGCAGCAACTGGAAAGACCCCAAAAGTACCTCACCAAGAGGATCAAAGGGCTCAAATAGATGCCATATCCTGTCCGGTTAAAGAAACTCCAGCTCTACTCAGTGGCATACCGCCTGTTCAGAGGCGATCTGTGCCTGACGTATAAAGCCATGTCCAACCCGGAATTAATGGACATGCTGCACCTAAGAAAATCCAAATCCCATCGAGCTATGCACTTGAGAGACTTGAACCTCAGCACTGAAATAAATAGGACATGCTGAAGTGACAGATTCATAACCCAGAGGCTCCCTTCACACTGGAATAAAATCCCAGTCCAGGTTAGGCAGAGTCCCTCATTGATTCTCTTCAAGAGGAATCTTGATGAGTGGATGGGAGATCTTAGGTTTACCCCGGGTATCACTTCTGTGTCACTGTTAGACAGAGGCACAGTATACTAACCTCGAAAAAGGGCATAGCAAAATTAATTTAAAATGGGTGGCGAAAGCCAAACATACTCTTGCTAGGCTTATAAATGCCCTAGGGCAGATAGCCTAGTATGAACCTATGAACCTATAAACATATGAACAACCCCACATCACACATGTGCATACATGGACACCCACACAAACACACACACACATGCACACACACACATCTTACATGCATCAATCCCCCTCCACTCCACCAGATTGCACATACAGGCAAAATGCCCACACACACACATGGCAACAAGTGAGTTTGCACAAAGATAATACACAGACCTTCCATTACCCATCTGTCGACATGCATAACATATGGCTCTCAACAGCATGCAGTGCAGCTATAGTCAATCCATGCTAACAACAGTATACATGTGTGCAATGCATGGGCTATGTTAGTAGGTGATGCCCCTACCCCTGGAAAACACTGCACCCATGTACACAGTATTGCTGTGCACCTGTTCTGCACCCTGTCAGGTACTGTGCACCATACCTCACAGGTGTACACATCATTGCTGAATGTGTATTACTGTATCAGTTATGTCTGCTCTAATGCTCACAGCCCCTATGTGTTTGTCTGACATATACCTGGGATGATATGTGGACAGATGTCATTTGTGAATGCCTGATGTGTGATTTACAGATCTTAACATCAGCGGTGCATGTATGACCAATACGATATTATTACACTGACAACAGTCACACCTCACCGTGGCTATGGGCAGTGTAGACACCCTTATTGATATGACAACCTCTTCCTTGATATGCCATGGGACCATATCACTGCATTTGTTAACATTACATGAGCCTGATATGTGACATATGTCCTGTACATTCAAATGCAGTGTCTAACAAATGTGTTAGTTGTGCTGATGCTGACCGTGATGCATACATTTCGTGGGTGCATATGTGTGCACACCCTTATCATGACATTTTTTTGAACCTACTATTATGTGTACTACAGCAGTCACTATTCCTGGCAGGGGTATACCAGCATGGGCCATCTGCATTTGCCAGTATATGGTCAGTCTCCCTACACATGTCCCCCAACTCTGCATGATTTCAGGGTCAACTCATGTCAACATCCCTTGGAGTTCACACACTGCCGTCATTATTGCTGTGGAGTCAGGGTTATGTCTGCCACAGTTCCTGAACCTGACTGTGTGCAGATACAGCCATTCGTGGCATCCTTAGGATCCCTGCTGCAGTGCACTGGTGTGTCATGATGTCACCCCTTCTCCACCTTCAGCCTTTTTGCAGATGCTTGACAACTATGGCTTACACATGTGTGTCAGTTTGCAGTGTCCAAAACAATGAACACCACGTGTAACAGCCTAGTCCCAGCTACTGACTGGCAAATATACAGATGTACACTGGAACTGGCATAGTACAGATGGGGATGGTGGGCCTGAGGTGGGGTGAGGCGTTGGTTGTGCAGCACATGTAGCCTACATGACACTGTCTGTAGGTTTCCAATGTGGTCATGGTACGCCAGTACACATTGCAATGCATGACTTTTGGGAACCTCTTCTATTATGCATACACTACCTGTAGAGAGGCCTGGCTGATGTTTCCTGTGGTACAACTCTCAGGTCTGATTACCCTAACCCATAGCCCACACGCTTGCAGACTCCAGGCAATTGCTGACTTGGGTACTGCACAGCCAGTACTTGCTAGACATTCCTGCAACCCCCTCAGTGTTGTGGCATGTTACTGGGCAGACCACATGACCAGTTTGCTACATGTGACATCATTTGTCTTGGATGGCCATCTGTTTATTTCCTACATCATTCCTGTCCCACCATACATCCTTGCCACATAAATGACTGTCTGCACTGTTTGCCATGGCATATGCAATGATGAGGTATGGCTATATGTCCAGCTCATAGGTGCTACCTGTTGGGTATAGGGCCCACACCATGTCATGTAAGATGTGTGCAAGCCACACATGCCTCTGTTGCAGGTAAGTGTGCACATTTGATGGCCAAATGTCTTGGACAGCTGACCACTACGTGATGTGACATTGAGGATTTGTACTTGCTGAATGGTGCATTTCCATGACAAATGCATGCAGGCAGTACCTCAACAGCTGCCTTCACTATATTTTCTCTGGAGTGTGTGCACACATATGCTTCCAGTGTTTGTGAATGTATGTATTCCCCATATTCACTGCCCTAACCTGTGATTCCGTATTACACGCTCATTGCTAGTGTTCAGACTACATTGCAGGTTTTTAGGCTTGTGGAACACTGTATCATGATATGCTGCAGTGTAGATCTGTAAAAGTTGCCATTGTAATACTGGTATATACACTGTTGTAGCACTGTTTAAGGGTGATGTTTCACACACGTCCCTACTATAGGCCATTTCTCCCACCATTATGTTCATCCCTGTGGACACATTTTGCAATGACAAGATGTTAGTTATATTGCAGGTGTTTGACATACCCTTCAGATATACCATCATGGTCACCATTGTGATGCAGTGCAGTTAACAGCAACAATGCATGACCATGTATGGCATGCATTATGGGTAGGTGTGTTAGATGTGTGCATGGAATATACCATAGCCATTTCATGACCAGTGTATTGTCAAGCATGAACATAAACCATACTCACCAGCTACAGCCTGCTGCCTTGGTGGTATACCAGAGAAACCTACATAAAAGTGTGAGAGATGTGATGTCAGTAACCACAGCTGTGGCACTGGTACACAGTGGGTGCAGCATTACAGTACATCAACAGTACAAGTCCATAATACTGCAGCTTATGCACATCTGTTTATTACTACTACGCAGCAACAGACTATATATATATATATATATATATATATATATATATATATATATATATATATATATATATATATATATATATATATATATGTCATCTCACATATGCATGATCTACCTGTACAGATGTGGATGGATATGCAACAGTGGTCTACATATGTGCCCTGCGGCCTTACCTGCATGCTCCTCAACCGGTGTGTGGGTAGCACCCACCTCCACTATGGTCTCCGCCAGTTGCTGCGTGTGCGGGTGGACAGGTGCCATGAGGCTGGTAAGGAGCTCCTCAACACGTGTCATGACCACCCCTGTTGTGAGATGATCCCCCCAGACTGCAGCAGCATACTGGCGGGCATTGCAAAGTAGGTCACTGCAATGATGCCAGACCTGCTCATAACTGTGGTTATGTAGGCTGACAACATTGATCCTGTGGACTAGATCGTTCCACAGGGCAGTCCGCTCCTGCTGCTCATGGACTGTCTTTCCAAACAGCACCTGGTAGTGCTATACCAGCTGGTTGATGATGACCTCATTTTCGTCCGCTTAATACACTAGTAACTGGCCATGTAACATCTTGCCTGAAAGACATAAAGATAGAAACAGGTCTGAGCAACTCATACAGCACAGTTACCATAGTTCTTAATACACAACTCTGTCTCCTCCCCATCATATCTGTGACAACAAACTGTTCACACAACTCAATAGGTATGGCTACAGCTTACCTACCATTGGGACATTTAATGTATTGTACCACGCATTGTGCTACGTGTTTGTAGACATGTTCCATGTGGGAACATTATCATTGCTGGCCTTTTATGGATAATGTCACCTGCATGCCATTGTAAGGGCCACTATGGTTCCATATATGCATGTGGTCTGTTTGCTATGTGATTGCTGCACATCTGTCATTATGTGTTATGGGGGATATCTATGCATGCTGTTGGACATGATCTGGGATTGTGTGAACTATTACTACCCACATATGTTCTATAACAGTGACACAATAGCATGTTTAGGGAACAGTTGCCAGCAGAACCACCTCTCCCAACTCATCTGGCCATGTTACCAGGCCACATCACATGTGGGTCCCACCCTGGGGCCTCCTCATCTACTGATCCTGCACTACTTTCAGATGGAGCCACCTCAGGGGATGGTGTTCCCACCCGGGAGCAAACAAAGACATGATTCTGTCACCCAAGTTCTGGTTCAGGGTCTGTTGCATAGGGAACTACACAGAGACTTGGGCGATGTGCTACAGCACCTTGAGCCCTCAGTACACAATCACAGAGTTCACATCCTCCTCCTGCTCAGCCTCCAACCCAGGCACCTTTAGAGCCATGAAGCTGCTGTTGTGACTGGCAATGACTGGGGGCCTAGTTCCCATTGTTTCCATATGGGGGCTCATGGGGCTTCCACATCACAGACAACACCCACCATCCAGGGTGTTTACCCACCACATGTGTCATATACCACCCCTGTAGGCTGTCCTCCATATCTACCAACCCAACTCACCTCCACAAATATACCTGCTATCCTTCCCCAGATTCCCATTTCCACCTTCACAGACAAGGGCAATGTGGTCCCAACAAGGGGTTCACATGTCACATAACCGTCCATGTTGCACACACTGCTGTATAAAAAAAAAAAAATATATATATATATATATGTAAAACAATGAGAATGAAAACTTCAGCATCAGTAACCATGCGGGTTAACAAAGTCACTCAAAAAGAAAAATCCAAGATGAACATAGTTAACAAACAAAACATAGAACGTTTATTGTGCGCTCAGAGGTAAGCGCTTTCACATTTGCTTCTTCAGACCATAGCACTACTTTCTGAGTGACTTTGTTAACCCGCATGGTTACTGACGCTGAAGTTTTCATTTTGATTGTTTTACTTATCGTCTCACTCAGCGCAGTATTTACCAACAGAAGTGTAGCTGCTGTGTTTTATTGTATATATATATATATATATATATATATATATATATATATATTTATGAGAGGACAGGAAGAAATGGAAACAGATGATCTGCTGTGGCGACCCCTAACGGGAACAGCCGAAAGAATATATATATATATATATATATATATATATATATATATATATATGTATATATATATATATATATATATATTTATATATATATATATATATATATATATATATATATATGTGTGTGTGTGTGTGTGTGTGTGTATTGATATGTGTGATGTTCCCCTCACACATAGCATGCAACACTGTAATGCAAATATAGGGGACATCTATTTATATACATATGTGTGTGTGTTTGTATATATGTAGACATACACACACACACACGCACACACACACATGCATATATATATATATATATATATATACATATAGGTGTCTGTATATCTGTAGACATATATATATATATATATAGATATACATATACATACCTATATATATATATATATATATATATATATATATATATATAAAAATATATATGGGTACATTCAGACATCAGGTCCACAATCTCTAACTCTCCTTCCTGCACAGCTGCACTGTTCTGCCTTGCTGCAACACAGACAGGTGTCACATATGGACATAGCTTAACATTAGTGGTGTATATATAGGGACAGATTGCATGTAAGCCTATTACACACCTATAGCATTTCAGCATGCTACATTACATGTTAACCTGAGTGTCCTGCAGGTGATGGGCTCTGGAACCCACGTATCCATCATTATGGCATTACTTCCACCACCAGCTATTGACCACAGTAATATACATGCCTTCCATTACACAACACACACTATGACGGCTTACATCTTGTCAGTCAGTGCTGCTCTGCACAGTTGACGTGTATGGCTCACTTCCCACAGGGACAGACTCTATTGTCCATAGCAGTTGTTCAGCTGAACATCATTACAACAACAACACCTGATGACACATATCAATCATTCCACATCATCTATCCCATTATTATGGACCAAGTACTACAGTCAATTACATGCATATATACTTCACATACCTGTTGTGGGAATGAGGTCTGTTCTGGATAGTTTGCTTGTATGGTTTTGTTTTTTTTTTTTTTTTTTTTTTCATTTGCCTTGGCCTTCAGCGTGCCTGCTTTCTTTCTTTCTTAGTTAGTTTGTTTCACTCTCTCTCTCTCTCTCACTCTCACCAGTAAATGGATTGAGCTGCTTTGAATAGATTGCAGCATGGATTTTGTAGGGGATGCATATGATCAGGTGATGGCCTCTGTACCAATCAGTGTCCTCTACTTGCTACCTGCATGCAGAATGCTGTGTAGTACTTCCAATTACCACTCTCATGGCAACCCACTATTATAAATACCTAAATTAGGTGGGTGTGGTCCCTTTACCTTTCCTGTATGGTGGACATCCTTCCTGTGTGCGGGCAGCAGTGTTACAGACAGCAGGTAGCAATACCTCTTACAAGAGGACTTGCAGACTCAGGCCAGCTACATATTTGTGTAAGGTTCCAGAACTACAGGCAGAGTGTGAGTAGTGTTGTTATATGCATTGTACAGCACCAGTGTTACAGGGTTCATGTGTACATACTAGTTTAACATGGAATGCAGTCTGTCTGCATAGCTCTCAACTGTGGGCCTATCCACATGATGGCCAGGAGTGTGTCTGTTATGTCTTGTCTGTCCACCATACATGTCTTGTGTCAGATATATCACTGTCAGTGTGTGTGCTGAGTGCTATCAGTACATGGCTACATCCATTAGTGTTTCAGACTTCATATTCCTGACTAAGGGTATGTTGCAGACTATCCTGTAACACCAGCAACTTGCTCAGTGTATGACAACACTATTTCACATATGGGCCTGTGTTCCGGCCTCTGCCTTTCACCAACATACCAGGCTTTGTCCATATGACATGCAGTCATGGGTTGTTATGTAGTGGCCTGTGATTATGTCATGCTGCCATTCCTGCCATCAATCCAGTGCTGTTGTGGCCCCCACACATATTGTGGGGTTGGGTCCATATATATGTGGGCTTCATCTTCTCAAACATGTGGGCCCTTCTTCAGTCCAGAGGTCAGTGTATGTAACAGTGTTATATGCCCCTGTAAGTCAGTCAATGGGGGGGGGGGTATGCACCACATATAACCTAGGCTGTTACAACATGAGGGATATCAGGAGTAAGCTGCCTTAAGGTTTATGGATGTACATTGCCATACATTGCACTTTGGGAAAATTGCTGGCCTACTGCTTACTGCCATACAGACTGTTCTGTATGTCAGTGTGATTGTTTCTGTTATGCATTGTTATGTAACAGATACATCCCATTGTGTCAGCTTACATCTTTCCCCCCTAGGGATTGTGTACAGAGTGTAGTTAGAGGCTGCTGGACTATACATCTGCATTATTTACTGTTGATTGATTGTTATCCTGTGGCCCAGTCTGTCTTTACTGTTGTACTACTTGAAGGCCTTGGCCTGGACAGCAACATATGTTATGCTTTCAGATTACTGTATTAAATGAACTGCTTGAGAGTTGCATTTATCTGTTTGTATGCATTTCAGCTATATGACATGGTATAAAAAACGGGGACAGTACACAAATAAAACTTTCCTATGTATGCAAACCTGTGTGTGGTGTCATATACTTTGACTTCTCAGTGCGTATATGTTTCAGGCAACAATTGTCTTTTGTATGGGTGACTCATACACTGCCCATTTGATAAGGTGGCAACTGGAGGAATACTGGCTATTCAGTATGGTGTGCACCCTCTAAATATGTAAGTTCCTATACATATCTCTGTGTGTGTGTATGTGTAGTTGCATATATATCTATATGGGATCCGTACAGATGCTCGACTGCACCTTTCACTGAATCCCAATTTGGTGAGCATACTTGCACGAAAGTGCTGTTCACTGAAGCAGCCCTTCATTCAAGTAGATTTTGTGTTTTTTTTTTTTAACATACTTCAACAAAAGCGCTTTTTCGATGAAAGTGCTTTTGTTAAAGTGTGTTCGGTAGTAATGGATTCGGGCTTTTGATCTTTCGATCAAAAGTCCTAGATCCATCTACATATATATATATATATATATATATATATATATATATATATATATATATATATATATATATATATATATATATATATATATATGTATGTATATGTATCTGCACATATGTGTGTGTGTATGTGTGAATATCTTCGGAATGTTTATTGCTTCCACATTGTACATTCCCTATAGTAGCCAGAGTGTGCTGCATGATTTGCTATTGATATCATCCTGACATCATACAGGTGGGATGGATTACTGTTAACGTCTTGAGCCCATGTTGTATCAGGTCCTGGGTATGGGACTTGCAACAGTTGGTATTGTACTGCAGGTCAGATCTGTTTTGCTGTGGGGGAAGGGGTGATATCAATACTTACAGGACGTATTTAGCTTGGGTCCCCTCACCCCCATTAAAGGGTGCCTTTGGTCATATATATATATTTGTTATGTTCTCTTCTATATCTATAGATATATATCTGTATATATACATATATATATATATATATATATATATATATATATATATATATATATATATATATATATATATATATATAAAAACCAAGCACAAAAATCCAGAATCTAAGTAGGAGCGTGCTGTAATAAAGTAACCAAAAACCAGCCAATTGCACATAAAATGCAGCCAGATTAAATGAAGCTCCTGTGACAGCAACCAAAGGATAAACTTCAACACAGATCGAAATGAAAAGTCCTTTTCCGCAGTATAAAATGCCTCACATCTATTTCATAAAGAATCAATCCATAGGGAACGAACAAGTAATAAAAACACTTTTTTTTTTTCATTTATTAGGCTGAGACTCCAATAAAAAAAAACGAAGGACAGCGGATAAGCGCTTTCAGTTTAAAACATCAGCCCTTCTTCAGATCCATTTTCTAAAAGGTGCCCAAACTGTTTTGAAAGGCTCTGTACCAATGGCATATCAGTTAATATGATCACACCCATCCGCATCATAGCAGACACGCCTTCTCTGTCTCCTTTGCCTTAATGCAGGCTGAATGGGAAATGCCGTATTTAACCCAGGTTTCAAATGTGCTTGAAGCTTGCCAATCCAATACATTTCCTCTTGTTCAAGCCTATTATTGATGTCACCCCCTCTTTTAGACGCATAAACCACCTTCAAGACTCTAAAAAACAAATCATGATTCGGGTTGGCTCCAATATGTCTCACTAACGGATTCTTAGTGTCTTTAAGTCTAATGTCACTAATGTGTTTAGAAAGTCTCTCCTTCATTTTCCTAATGGTTTTACCTACATAAAAATGTTCACATCTGGAACATGTTGCTAAATAAACAATGTTCCTTGTCATACAATCTGCATATAAATTAAGCATATACTCCTTCTTATTAACTGAATGCACAAAACAATTATCCATGCAGATGAACTTATACATCCTGCATTTCCTACATGGAAAAGTTCTCTTCCTTGTCGATCCTATACATGGCTCCAGATAATTCTTTTTGCATAAAATGTTTTTTTAAGTTGCTGGCATTTCTATAGCTAAAACTTGGTTCATCTCCCACTATTTCTTTATATTCATCATTGGATAGCGAGATCTTCCATTTCCTCTTTATTATTCTACTCACTACTTCTGCATCATTGTATGACAGTAAATTGGAACAAACGAAAGCTAGGAAAATCAGACGTGATTTTTTTGGATTTTAAAAAAGGAGATGTCTTTACTTAGTCCAGGGAATTTAATAAGGAACAACAATTATCTGCTAGGGAAGAACCAGCTAGCAGGTATGTGCAAGATTCCAGGACCAAAACGGCTTATGAATCTAAGAATGCTGATAG
Organism: Protopterus annectens; assembly: GCF_019279795.1. Classification (NCBI taxonomy): domain Eukaryota; kingdom Metazoa; phylum Chordata; order Ceratodontiformes; family Protopteridae; genus Protopterus; species Protopterus annectens. The sequence continues at coordinate 151,184,337 of NC_056728.1, read as the reverse complement.
AGTACAAAATAAACATGCACCTATCCATATTGAGGAGGGAAGGGGTAGCACAGATGTACCATTAGAACCAAAAAACAATACAGCAAATACAGAAACAACACCGGCTCCGTTATCTACTGTCAATAATTTATCGACAACTGTTGGCAGTCAGATGGGAGCCATACCTAAAAGTGGCTCAAGAGATTTGTTTTTTCCGCAACTTCCATTGAAAATAAGAGAAATAAGAAGCAGAAAAGAGGCCATGTCTTTGAGCAGAGGAAGGAAAAGAAGAAGGTCGTTTGTGGAGGACAGATAAACAATAAGGAGAAAGGTTTGTTGGTTTTTAACTTATCATCCTTTATATTGAGAGACGTATATCTAAGAGTTTTGAATAAAGGTTTGAAATTCATACCAACAGTAGGAAAATGAAGTTATACTTAGTCTGAGAAATTTTGGCAGAGATGTGATGCTAAAGAATATATATAAGAACAACAATGAATCGAAGAACATAACATTTAGGAAACCAAGCACTTTTGTGCCTCAGAATAATGGGTTGATGGAAACATTCATTAATGTTTGTGAGAAAGAAATTATAGAGTATGTCCAAAGGGATGATAAGAAAAAAATTTACAAAGTTACCAGAGAAGAAAGGATGGCCTTAGATGAACTGGAGAAGAACAAGGAGTTAACGATCAGACCTGCAGATAAAGGAGGAGGAATAGTGTTGACGGACACAAAGAGATATGTTGAAGAAGTAATGAATACATTAAGTGATGACAAATCCTATAGGAAGCTGGAAAGGAAAGATATGGAAGTGACAATAAGGAGGGTGAGAATGTGTTTAGAAGATCTTAAGGAAAGAAATCTAATAACAGGTGATGTCTATGACTATCTAATTGTTGAACATCCAGTTTCTTCTGCATTTAAATGCCTTCCTAACATCCACAAAGATCCTTTAAGACCACCTATGAGACCTATTGTTGCAGGAGCGGGATGGATTACAGAACCAGCCTCTATATATGTAGAGAATTACATCAAAAAAGAGCTGCAATATGCACCCGCTGTTCTTAAAGACATGCAGGCCTTCTTAGAGAAAGTTGGTGAGTTTGTAAGTACAGCAAGAGAAAAGAAGAGTTTAATAATGGTACGCATGGACATAAAGAATCTATTTACAAGTCTTCCTAATGACCTTGGAATAAGATCTATGAAATACTTTCTATTAGATAAAGGTACTTGCACAGAGAGGCAAGTTACGGTTATTGGTGAATTAATGGAGCTAATTCTTAACAACAATGTTTTTCTATTTAATGATGAACTTTACATTCAGGTTTGTGGAGTGGCCATGGTTACCCCATGCGCCAACAGCTACGCGGATGTAGTGTTGGCATAATGGGAGGAAAGAGTGATTTATCAAGAGAATCCATGGAAAAAACATCTCAAATTAGATCAGAGATTTGTCAATGATATATGTATTCTGTGGGAAGGGAATATTGTGGAACTGGAAAGTTTCCACTCTTTCTTGGAATGTAGTATGGATTTTTTAAAATTTACAATGACATATAGTGAGAGACAGGTGGATTTTCTGGATGTAAGGATGCAACAAAATGAGGACGGAGACGTAGAAACTAGTTTATTTAGGAAAGATTGTTGGAAAAATAACATCTTGCCAAGGAGCAGTATGCAACCAAAACATACCTATAAGAGTGTTATGAGAAGTCAGCTCTTAAGGATGTCGCGTATACATTCGAATGATGCCACCATTAGTGATAGGATGGATGAGATGTCTGAACATCTGAGAAATAGAGGTTACAAAGAAGAAGATATAAAAATAAATAAGATACAAATAATGAAAGAAAGGGAAAGTAAAGCAAGGCCGTTCTTATGAGCCAAACAGGATAATGCATCTTATAGACGAACCAGTAACAGTTCAAAGAGACCAAGAATTATTCTTACACATACTACCGATACAGAAGTAGTGAGTAAAATAATAAAGAGGAACTGGAAGATCTTGCTATCCAATGATGAATGTAGAGAAATAGTGGGAGATGAACCAAGTTTTAGCTATAGAAATGCCAGCAACTTAAAAAACATTTTATGCAAAGAGAATTATCTGGAGCCATGTATAGGATCGACAAGGAAGGGAACTTTTCCATGTAGGAAATGCATGATGTGTAAGTTCATCTGCACGGATAATTGTTTTGTGCATCTAGTTACTAAGAAGGAGTATATGCTTAATTTATATGCAGATTGTACGACAAGGAACATTGTTTATTTAGCAACATGTTCCAGATGTGAACATTTTTATGTAGGGAAAACCATTAGGAAAATGAAGGAGAGACTTTCTAAACACATTAGTGACATTAGACTTAAAGACACTAAGAATACATTAGTGAGACATATTGGAGCCAACCTGAATCATGATTTTGTTTTTAGAGTCTTGAAGGTGGTTTATGCGTCTAAAAGAGGGGGTGACATCAATAATAGGCTTGAACAAGAGAAAATGTATTGGATTGGCAAGCTTCAAGCACATTTGAAACCTGGGTTAAATACTACATTTCCCATTCAGCCTGCATTAAGGCAAAGGAGACTGAGAAGGCGTGCCTGCTATGATGCGGATGGGTGTGATCATATTAACTGATATGCCACTGGTACAGAGCCTTTTAAAACAGTTTGGGCGCCTTTTAGAAAATGGATCTGAAGAAGGGTTGATGTTTTAACCTGGAAGCGCTTATCCGTTGTCCTTCGTTTTTTATTGGAGTTTCAGCCTAATAAATGAAAAAAGTGTTTTTATTACTTGTTCATTCCCTATGGATTGATTCTTTATGAAATAGATGTGAGGCATTCTATACGGCGGAAAAGGACTTTTCGTTTCAATCTGTGGAGAAGTTTATCCTTTGGCTGCTGTCACAGGAGCTTCATTTAATCTGGCTGCATTTTACGTGCTGTTGGCTGGTTTTACATATATATATATATATATATATATATATATATATATATATATGTAGATATCAATACACACACACACACACACACACACACACACACACACACACACACACACACATCTACATGTATAAATACATTTCCTGTACTGTCGAATGACTATGCTGGATGATATGTTTGTAAAAATATCAGGGTTAGACATGGCTTAGTGGTAAATCAGTTTGGCTATGGTGTGCAGGGTCCTGTGTTCGAGCTTTGCAGAGGCTGTTTATTTTGTTGCTGGGAAGAACAAGGGCTGTTGGATACAGAGTGATTAAGGCACTTTTAAGCAGTGGTAAGCGGGTTTGCATGGGTTTGCGTGGAGGTATGCTTAACCTTTGCATTGCTTACCCCCGCTCAAACAAGGTTAAACCCATTTACTGCTGCTTAAAAATGCTTACTCCCACTTACCCCCGCGCTAATTTCATTAAAAGAAATGAACAATGGTTGATAGGAAAGTGGTGAAAAAGGGGCACAAAGAGGGGAAGACAATAGGGAAAATAGCTAGGGATGTGCAGGATGGGGGAACAGATTGCCTTTTTTTTCAGGTGAGAGTGGGATGTTGGGGAGGGATAGTAGGTGTATTTGGGGAGGTAGGTTGGGTAGGATAACAGACAAGACAGACAGCATACAGGGGTGGTATATGACACATGTGGGGGGTAAATAACTTGATGGGGAAGGGTGTTTGGAAATCGGAAGCCCATGAGCCCGCTAGTGGATACAGTGGGACTAAGGTCCACCTATGGGCAGTCACCACTGCACCTTCACAGCCCCGAAGGTGGCTGTGCTGGGGCCTAGGTAGGAGGGCCAGGCTGACCCTCTAGTTGCGACATGCAGCCCTCAAGCTGGTGTAGCAGATCTCCAAACTCCCTGCAGAGCTTGCTACACACCATGCCATGGATCTGGCGACGGGTGACAGTGTCCTGCCCATGCCCACTCCCAGGAGGGGGCGAGTCCCATCCTTTGAGGCAGTTCCACCCAAAGGTGGTGCAGGACCAGCAGACGAGGAGGTCCCGGAGTGGGCCCCAGACATGCTGGTACCCATTGCCACAGCCAGCTGAGGTGGGACAGGTGAGCCCGCTGGGACCAACCTTCCCAAACGTGCTATGGTGTTCAAATTTGCAACATATGTTAGTTAGTAATAGTCAACACATTCCAGGATTAGGTATAACAGCATGCATAGATATTCCCATTAACCCAAAACAACAGATATGGAACAGTTGCATAGCAAACAGAACACATGCATATATGGAACGACAGTGGCCTTTACAACAGCATGCATTTACATTGATGGCAGCATGCCACCAATGTGGGAGCATTTCAACATGGCACATGCATAGGAACAAGTTTAAGTATTTATCAAACACTAGGACATATGTCCCAACAATAGATGTAATGGAGCACATACCGAATGAGTTGTGTATTTAGTTTATTGTTGCAGATATAGTGGGGGGGAGAGAAAGATGTCAGTTAACAACTAGTATATTCCTGTAGTTCTCATTACTTTCCTAGTCAGTGCTGTAATCTGTACCTTACAGGTTTTAGTACACTACCCTATGGCTTTACTTTGGACAGTGGTATGGATGTAGACAAATATATACATGAACTGAGTTTTACCTGCAGTATACACCTCTTACCTGGTATACCTGTGAAGTTATTGTTTGTTGACACTACCTAACTGTTTCTACACATATTCCCAGATTCCAGATTGATGTTATGCACATTACTGTCCATGTCTTATTGTGCACACTATGGGCATGTTTTGACCACATGCAGGTGAACCGGGACATATTTTGACTATTGCCCTCTTAAACCTTTGGTGATTTGTACAATGACAAGTGTGTTTTCACTGACATTTTCCAAATATGTACAGGCCTGACAGTCAGTTATATGACATGAAATGCTGCCTGCGTGTCAAGAGATTAGCACACTGATATGCCGGGGGACAGGGTAACAGCTGGCAGATATGGCCGATTAACTGGACATTCTGGACAATTCTGTACACTTGTGCAGTATGATTCTGCATACAGCTTACTACCACTCCCAGGATTCGAACCATGGCTGTGTCTGCTATAAATAAAACAGTGTCCATCACAGTTGAGTGTGCTATATAGATATTGCTGTGTATCGCTTGTCTGATTTCTGTCTATAATTTTCCTGTGGTTTTACAATCTGACCTTGTAATTACAACACTCTTATACAGGATTTCCTAAACAGTTTTATTATGTATCACAATGTGAGTGACAGTGATGAGTAATACCTTATTATTCAGAGCAACTGCAACACTAACAATTCCATACAATACCAGAGTAAACAGTACCAGTGCAGGATATCAATCTTTTATTTGTAGGCATAGTTTTCATATCTGACAGACCTGTGGGGGTAATGTTTGTTAGCACTACCTGAATGTTGCCACACATATTACCAGATTACACATTAGTATTATGCACATACTTCTCACTCTGTTACTGCACACACTCTGGTCACAGCATCACAACATGGGGGTGGAGATGGGACATACTTAGCTTATTACTCTCATAACAGTTTGGGGAGTTGCTAGAGTGACAGGATTGTTCTTATAGATGTCTGACAATCAGTTGTATGCATTATTTGCAGCCTAAATGTCTGGGATCATCCCACTAATTTGCCAGGGGGACAGGGTGACAGGCAGCAGATATGTGCCAATTTACTGGACATTCTGGACATATCTGTACAGTTGTGGGGTATGATTCTGCATACAGCCTACTACCACTCCCAGGATTTGAACCATGGCTGTGTGTGCTAAAAATACAACAGTGACTGTCTCAGTTGAGTGTGCTATTTGTATTATGTTGTCTATCTTTTCTCTGTTTTCTAAGTCTCTCTCAGTTGTACTATATGACCTCTTGGGATTACAACAGTCATATACAGACATTCCTACACATTTCATTTATATAGCACAGTGTGGCTAACAGTGCTTAATGCAACAGTACTATTATGAGATTGCAACTCTATATTACCATATGATACCAGAGTAAACACATGCAGTCCAGCAGTTAGACCTTTATTGTCAGGCTATTATGCTTTTATTTAAGTACAACCTATATGAGGCTCTTCCTGCCATATTCTCTGGTGTATGCAGTACATGCCTTAAACAATACAGGTTTTATACAGGCAATTAACTTGCTACTACTTTTAGATTTATTTCCTATGACAGCACATGCAAGAGTATTACTAACCTGCCTCTCATTGGAACTGCTGCAATCTACAGGCATGGGCTTCCTGGTTCGCAGCCCACTCATCTGCCACTGTAAAAGACATAAGATGAATATTTAGCCATACCTATCCATAATATGCATGAGCTGGCAATTATTAAACAGGTAGTGGAGTAATACTTACATATGGCTGGGACATCACCCGTCCTCCTAGCTTCTTGGATCCACTGACCAAGAGATCCCCTTTTCTCCACTTCAGGTCAGCATAGTAATACCTTACCTGCTCACCAGTTCTCAGTATGCCAGTTGCACTGGTGAGGTCACAGGCAAGACGGTCCCAGGCTTCTGCTTTGTATTGGGAACCCTGGTACTGGCTCAGCAGCAGTCTCTGGTCATGGTCTTTCACAAGGGGTCCTGCCATGACCTGGACTCCTGGATGCCCCAGCGCTGCTCCCAAAAGTGTACACCCTCTCCCATACCAGGCATAGTGCCTGCAGAAGGAAGCTGCAACCAGTTATGAGATGTATTCCCACCTGCTGGGTTTAAATAGGGCTGATTTCAGTCACTTTGCTCTGATTGGACGGTTTTGAAAATTCTTAGTTCTGGGCAAGCCTGCTTACCTGAGGTTGCCATTGCTTAAAGGGGTATACCAATGGGCGAACTGATTTAGCTGGCCTATGCATTGCTTACACCTCATAAGCTGTGGTGTGCAATGTTTAGGGTTGCTTAATTTTTAATTTGCACAATATTTGCTTTTTGGCATTGATTTATTATTCATTACATGTTCTATATGTATTTGGTATCCATGATTTATGTGTACATACACTGTATAGGGTTCTTGTGTTTATTAGGAGATTTCAACACTTTATTACAATGACACCTCACATCTGGACTTGATGCAGTACTCCAGTTCACATATTTATGTTATGTAGTAGGTTATACAACATAAAACTATATATAGATTCCGTTCACATGTTAAGTTTAATATTCCTATAGTGAGGATCTGTTTGGTGATACCTCAAACTTATGTGCTGTTGTGATGGCTTACTGGTTAACTACTGTGACTACAGAGTACAGGGTCCTGGGTTCAGGACCTGCAAGGGCTGTTCATTTTGTTGCTGGCCAGAACAGCGGCTGTTGAATACAGAGTGATTAAGGCACTTTTAATCAATTGTAAGCGGGTTTGTGTGGGTTTGTGTGAAGGTAAGCAATGCTAACCTCCGGTTAAATATGCTTACAGAGTTAGCTTCAATATTGCCTAACCTGTGTGTGCATTGCTTACCCCCATGCAAATGGGATTAAGCCCACTTACTACTGCTTAAATATGCTTACTCTTGCTTAATGGTTCTTACTCCTGCTTACCCCTGCAGTAATTTAGACAGTAATGTAAAATGGTTCTTGGGAAGGTGGTGGATTTGGAAACTCTATGGATTTATCGATCATTACACATTGTACTTTCGATTTCTATCCCTGATTCATGTGTACATATACTGTATGGGGCACTTGTGATTATCTGTGGATTTTACAACATTATGACAATGGCACCTCACATTTGCATTTAATGCGGTACACCAGTTCACAAATATATGTTATTTAATAGGTTATGCAACAAAAAATATTGGTCATAAAGTGATTTGATATGGAAAATGGAATGTACTGGAATGAGACTCAAACTGGGAATGACTGCTCGCAAGGCGAATGCTCTGCCCACTACACTATTGTAGTACTGCTGCTTTTGTATATATCTTGATTTTTATCCTCTTGTGCCATTTAAGTTGCAATACACGTAGCTAAGCAATGGACAAATCTGCGCACCTATGGTTAAATTTTATCTGTTTCATAAAAAAAAAAATAAACCTTGTTTATATTTCATATTTTAACTATTGCTCTTATAGACTTGGGGGGATGTTGCTGGGGGTATGTGAACACCTATGAGCGGTCTCACTCAGTCTTAGTACTAAACTGCTGTTCTTGATTGCAGGGGTGTGTATATTCTGAGAACTCTTCTCTCAGACACACCCCCTGCACTCGTACATGCTTTGTGTCCATTTAGGAGCTCAGGCAGCAAGCCTTCATTAATATGCCTGGCACGCTGTCCTGCTCCTAAACAGTCGCTTCCATGCAGGACTAAACTAGCCCTGCACAGATGAATAGTGAATCTGGGGGATTGTGTTCACCTAGTAGTAACCTTTATGAATTCCTCTCTATATGAATGTGTGAAGAAAACATTTTTTGTATGTAGTACCCTGGAAACATTTAAGTGGAAGTATACAAATTGCTGTACAAACTGAAGAAAAATATTGAAAAATATTGAAATAAATCAAGATTTTCTATGGTATTTGCTGCTTGATAAATTTACTTTAAAGGGATAAATGGTGTATAAAGCAATAAATGAAAGATTGTTTGCTCTGTGTAAAGAAACTGAAATTTCTAATCTTGTTTTTTACTGAAATGTGACTGTATAAAAAATGGAGCCTGATGGTAGACCAAAGGCAGTTTTAGCGACTGATGTTTCAGCAAAAACTTTTGCTGAAAGAACTTTCACCAACAGTGAAGAGTCCCTTTTTCTCAACTGTGGTGTGACCATGGAGAAGATATATTAAGTTGTGGGAGCATGACAGATGTGCAGAGGATATACTCTGAGTTTTACCAAAAGTGGCTCCAGTGAAACATTTATATATATATCTGTAGTGCAGTCGGAAATGGGATCCACACTCTGAACCTCGTACTGCAATGAATCTGACCAAAGGCTGTCTAAATGGGGGTGAAGGGGCCCAAACTATGGACCTCTTTCAATTATTATCCTTATCCCTTCCTCCCCAGCAAAACTATTCTGCCTTGCTACAAAAGAATAAGGCCTGCCAAGTCTTGGACCTAGGGCCCTGTAAACTACGATCAAAGAAATCTACCATTACACCATCTGAGCCCTATAAAATAGTGATGACATTCCAATCATATCAGTTAGTACAGTCATTCAACAGTAGGGAAGGAAGCTTGCAGAATCAGTCAGGTACTCTCTATATACATGTATGGATGTATGGAGATGCATGTATGTGGAAAAATATATACATAATATATATATATATATATATATATATATATATATATATATATACTATCAGATTGACGTCACGGTCGAGCGTTATAGCATAAGGTCGGAAACACAAATGTCGAAGGCAGTAAAATCAATCGAGGAACGGTTTTACCATGGGTCGAGGTAGGTGTACAGTATAATACCCTACTACAAACATCCTCCCTACCTCGACCCATGGTAAAACAGTTTCTCGACTGATTTTACTGCCTTCGACATTTGTGTTTCCGACCTTATGCGTTCGTCTATACAACGTTCGACCGAGTGACGTTCGCGAATCTGATAGTAAACCATATATATATATATATATATACATACAGAGAAAGAGGGATACATCCACATATATATCCACATATATACATACATACATATGTATAGAAAGGTGAATAAATACATACATATAAACATAAATATATGTATACATAAATATACAAAAATATATGACAGCTACAAGCACATGCAATCAGAGGGTCATGCTACAGCAGACTAGAAGTGTAAATCAGAAAATGTACTCACTGGATGTGTACCTTAAAATCGGGAACAATGACACCTGTGCTGTAACAGAGACCTGGTTATAGGCAACAGGAGTTCCCCTGCACTACCAGCCTATACCTCATTCCACTACATTTGGTTGCAGAACCTGGAATGAAGCTCCAAAGTTGGTGGTATTTTCATATTCATTAAGGAACCACACATCTCCAGAGTGTTAGACCAACATTATGCATTACAGATCCTGCAGGCGTACCTAAAATTGGGTAAAGCAGGGGTTCAGATTGTAGCCTGCTACAGGTCCCCAAAAATGTCCCAAGACTCGCAGTCCATGTCCCTAAACACCCTGGAGATTTTTAGTGTCCAACATAACACTCTCATACTGGTTGACTTCAACTACCCCACCATTAACTGGGAAAGCTACTCATGTACTGATGCACATGCCCATAACATCAACCTGGTCCTTCTTAACATGGCCGACTGTTGCTCTACACCAATAGTCAACTCCGCCCTTGTTATATCTGAACAGAAATTAATCACCTTTGGAAATTCACAGCCCTCCCACCCCCACCCCCCTGTACAGGTAACCACCATGGAAAGCCTTTAAAAGCTAACTATGGCCTCTTAAAAGCAGGGGTGGCTAACCTCATGGCAGTCATGCAAATAGAGACTAGTTGCATGACAGCTGAATCAAACAACAATGCACTATGAACACATACCCAATTGCATGGATACCGCCATACCCAATACAACCAGGACCCTCACCTCCAACAAAGGAAACTGATCTGGTGGTTCCCTGCTATATAGAAACTGTACAACAGAAGGAGGGAACTGATATGGAATAAGGTGAAGTCCCAAGACTGGAAATAAACCCTTATCAGCCTCAATTAAAAGTTGAGATCCCTCAGCAAATACCACAAAGTTAGCTGTGAGAACAGAATTGTAGCACATAGTAAAGACAACCACAAGGCCTCATACAGTTATGTAAAGAATCTCCATGGCAATGCCAAGATATCTTCTGAGCTACTAGACAATGGTACCTCCCAGACTGAGCCAACAAATAATGGCAATATACTGGCTGACATCTTGAGTGCAAACTTTACCCCTCTCCCAACAAAGGACCAATCACAATACTAGTACACTGCCAGGCATCCAGTATTACAGCAGCACAGGTTAAAACACCACTGGTCAAGGCCAAGAATACAGTTTCTATGGGACCTGACAATATCCATGGCTGTGTTCTACATGAACTACAGAGTGATCTGGCACCCCACCTCTGTGCCCTGGTCAAGGACAGCCTCACCTCAGGCTTTGTCCCTACTGAATTGTGCACTACTACAGCCACCCCTCTCCACAAACAAGGTGTGACTACAGACTCTGGGAAATACTGCCTCAAGTGCCTGACAAGTATGTTATGCAAAGCTATGTAATGCATCATCATGCACCTAATAAACAGGGATATGGGAATCTGCAGACTCAGAATCCCACACAGTTTACTTTTGTGAAGGATAGGAACAGACGCACAAACACAGTGATAGATTGGACATACTGCTGTCATACATTTTGACAGTTGCAGATGTTACTGGGTTTGTTGCAACATCATTTATGAGGAATATGACATTGGTAATACCAATAGATGTATTTACTGACTGCATTCCCCAGAGTTCACAACTGATTTACCAAGTAACGTAATGATACAATACACGCAAGTGTGACTGCATATAACCTTGGATACTACCCAAGCATGAAACAAATACAAAGATAAAAGATTGTGGTACAACCCATGTATACTCAGGTATCCCATACAGTATATTCACACCCCTTGCTACTGTAATGACAGTGTATAGAAGCATGTTATGTACATGGAATTAAATATACTTATTAAAGATGTCATTACCCTGCTATTTTATCAGACTGGAATGTGATCACTGGTTATCAGGCCTGAGCTATGCTTTGCAGGTTTAAGCATTGCTTAAATGTAAATGCTAAGCAGATCTGCACACTGGTAAGCAAAGCCTACACAGTGTAAATCCATATTTGTCTAACCATTCATTAGAGCCACATTAAAGCACCTTGATCACCCTGTCTCCATCAGCCATTGTTCTGCCCATCAACAAAATAAATATCCCTTGCAGGTCTTGAACCCAGGACTGTGTACACTATAGCCACAGCACTTAACCACTAAGACATCTGAGCTGTAAGAAATCTGTTGCTTTTTCAAATATATCATTCAGTACACGTACTGAATAGTAGTGAAAAACTGCTTTGAGTACTACAATTTTTTACTACTTGTTATTGAAAACACTGTGGAATTAGCCATGTTTCTATATCTAAATATACGCATATCAGATAAATATGGTGAGATACATCTGAGAAGGAATATACAAAACTCATATTTACACATAAAAAGGATATATATATATATATATATATATATATATATATATATATATATATACATACAAACACACACACACACACACACACACACACACACACACACACACACACACACACACACACACACACACACACACACACACACACACATATATAATGCCCATAACATGTAGTGGAGTCATACCTCAACACCATAACTCTCAACCTCTTAGTGCAAGAGAACGTAATGTAAGTATTGCAGTTATAATTACAGAATGTTGCTACAGTAACAGAGTTTGTGTCAGCATACATGTTCTGAAGTAGGCAGTTCTGAAACTGAAATGTATGCCATCAGTTACTGACAGACATCATAAAATCATCATAGTAAAGTGCCACACAAATCACAGTTATGATTCTGTGGAATACAGCAGAAATATGAGCAATAAACGTGGACAGGCTGAAATGATCTGGTCAGTCGAGAGGTATACACAGAACTCCTTAGTGGAAGATATGTGCACTAAGACTGACAAAGGGGGTGTTTAAAGCCAAGAAAATGGGGATATATCCCAAATACTGTAACAGATAAGCTCATACAGTTGATGCAATCACACCTTCCTGTCTGTCCTAACATATATTAACTGGAGGAGCACAAGTCCCAAGCCCACATACTTCCCAATAGTTACTGACATACATCTTCACAGCATCCCACTGCTTTGTTAGAAATACACAACACTTATGGTGGCCAGGCAACAGTACATCTGACAAATATCTTGACATAACATCACACTAGGGGAAATACACTGAGCTGCTACGCATGTCACCAAGCACTGTCTAAACTACAGGCAGGCTGCCACAACACTAATCCAGTTTTCCTATGGGGAAATACACATGTAATTGCAAATATAGCAGGCACTAGAATGATGTAACAGCACAGAGTAACAAGCACCAGTGTGAAAGTGCATACCCACAACCAATCTCAACACAGTCACAGTCACATAATTGTAAGCCTAATTAATAGTACAGTATATGGACTGTGTGAACAAAACCCATCATCATGTTTGCCACTCACACACTACCCCTACATATACTGGCCCAATTCACAGGGTAGTCTGATGCCTGACTGTGGTATGGGACATGTCTCTGTCTGGCCCTACAAACATATAAGCTGATAGGGTACCAGAAAATTGAGCAGCGTGCAATGTCAAATAGAAAAGGACCAAGAACACTGACATCTACCCCACTCTGTACACAGGCCAAATAACATATTCACAATACACTGCTACACAATACTGACACTCTGTCAACAATCACCATAAGTACACAGACCTCACTACTGTACAGACTACAACAGAATGTCCAGGTTTTGTCCTCAAATATAAGGCCTCCTGTACATACCATGTCTGGCAGTCTGATATTTCACTGGGTTGATATCAGGAATGATGTCAGTAAATAATGATATACCATACATATCCACCTCTTACTGCATGACATATTGACAAAGGGTGACAGACTTGGGGACAGAGGCACAAACACAGGGCTGTCATTGACATATTTCTGTTATAAACTGAGAAAATTGCTGGTGTAACAGGGTTTGTTGTAACATATCTCTTCTGAGGGATATGAAGTCAGAAACACACATGGATGTTACCATTTACTGACTGCAATCCTCAGAGTATGCTACTGAATTTATAAAGACAAAAAATGTGTGAGTAGTGCACCAAATCTAAGACTCCAAACTATGGCCAGTCTGCAGATAGCCCTACTGGTGAGAGTTTTCTCAACCATGTAACACTGTTGTGTCAGACTTTAAATCATGCAGAACAGCTGTATCCACATAAACCCTGCTAAACTAACATTACTTCAAATGTATAACAGCAATACTTACATTCTGTCCCAATGTCTGGAACATCCTCCTCCAGTTTGTTGGGCTGTCTCCACAGTGGTTGTTGTAAGAGGTATTTCCAACTACCCTCTGTGATGCTGTTTGTCAGACACTCACATGAAGTCCTGCTCACGGTGAAGGTAAAGGACCAACACCCACATGAAGTGCTTAGCTATAGGAGTGTGTTTCCATGCAGTTGGCTATATGTATTATACCACAGCTGTTCCACATGCAATTATCAAGTGGGGGACTCAAATTTATGCACAGGCCATCAGCTGATCATGAGCAGTCAAGCTGCTGCCTATGCAAAACAGATGCATTTTTCTACATTTACCAGCGAGAGAGAGAGAAAGAAAACAAACAAAAGGCAAGTCCATCACAACCAGACTACAAAAAAAAAAAAAAAAGCTGTGAGACACACCTGTCTACCTGTGGAATACAGCAACTGAACCCCCCCCCCAAAAAAAAAAAATGGTACGTGAAACAAGTAATCATGTAATGGAAAGTAGTAGGAGGTATGGAAAAGAGGTAAATAGGAAATTCAACAAATATTTCTCAACAATACTTGCTGTACTGATATACTGATGATCAGAACCTATGGCCATAGCATCTGTGTCTGTCTGTAGTGACATAGAACACAGGTCATGTCCCTGAGTCAGTCACATATGACTACTACTGGAGTGTGGTTTGAACAATATTGACTGTGACACTCCTAGGCCAGCTACTCAGATGTCGCATATATCCATATGTTAATTGTGAGTACTAGTATGATATACATGTCTGTATCAGAAATGTGAGGGTCCTGTACAGGGTATTTGCATAGTGAAATACTGTTGCAGCTGTGTGTGTTGACCTGCATATGATATAATGAGCTCATACCATTCAACTGTCCAGTGTTATGCGCACTGACCATATGTGTGCCTCAGGTTGTAGTTATGTACTAAAACAGTTGTGTTATGTCTGGCAAAGAAATGGCAACCTGTGAACACTGACATTACAACATCTCCTTGCATTTCATTTGGCTGTTCCCATTAGGGGTCGCCACAGCAGATCATCTGACTACATGTGTTCCAACCCTCTGCATCTTGCTCTTTCACAACAACCATCTGTATGTCTGCTATCAACACATACATACACCTTATCTCAGGTCTTCCCCTTTTCCTGTTACGCAGCAGCATCATACTTTCACAAATAAACTCAGCATACCTACTCATCACATGTCCAAACAAACATAATCCTGCCACTCTCTGCCTTTGGCCCCAAGCCAACCAACCTGGGCTGACCACCAAACATACGTGTTCCTACTCCTGTGCACCCACATCACACTCAGTGCAAATCTTAATGTCATAGACGCTGCCACATCCACCTCATTCCTGCCTTATTTTTCAATGTCACTGTCTACAACCCATATGACACAGCTGGGCTCCCCACCCTCTTGTAGACCTTCAATGTCACTCTTAATGGTACTTGTCTGTCACAAATCACACCTGACACTCCTCTCCACCACCTGCATCCTGTCTGCAATCTCTTCTTTACCTCTACCCCTCACTACCCATTACACTGAACTGTTGTTCCCAAGTATTTAAGTTTATCCTCCTTTGCAAACTGTACTCCCTGCATCATCACCATTCCTCAATCCTCCCTTCCATTCACACACATATATTCTGTCTTAGTCCTGCTGATCAGCATTCCTCCTTTCTCTAGACCATAAGTCAACCTCTCCAGGGTCTCCTCAGCCTGTTTCCTACTCTCATTACAGAACATAATGTCATCTGCAAACAGGACAGTTAACAGGGACCCCTGTCTGATCATGTCTGTCAAGCTGTCCATCACCAATGTACATGAAAAAGGACTCACAGCTGCTCCCTGATGTACTTCCACCTATACCTTAAATGCACCTGTCACTCTCAAACCAGAACTCACTGCTGTTACAGTAGCCTTTTACATATCCTGTAGAATTCTTCAGATTCCTCTGCCACTCCTGACCTCCTCATATAATACCACAACTCCCCTCTAGGCATCCTGTCACATGCTGTCTGTAAGTCCACAACAACACAATGCAGCTACTTCTGACCTCATCTGTATGTTTCATCAACACTTTCATAGTAAACATCACATCTGTACTGATCTTTCCTAGCATGAAACCATAATGCTGATCAGTAATCCTCACCACCCTTCTTAACCTAGCTTTCACCACCCTTTACCAATACCTCATGCTGTGACTGATCAATGTTATCCCTCTTTAGTTACTACAGCTGTGCACACCACCATTATTCTCATAACATATATATATATATATATATATATATATATATATATATATATATATATATATATATTTATATATATATATATATATATATATATATATATATATATATATATACACACACACACACACACACACACACACACACACACACACACACACACACACACACATATCCTCCAGGGTATGAGTGGGAATGCAAAGACTACCAAAATATCAAATGATGTAAGTGTGTTACAGCAATGTGAAGACAGTGTCACTAATGTTGGTCCATAGCTCACCATGCATTTACGGCATCCTCAACATGTTGCCCCCTACCAGATTAACAGGAATGACTGAGCAACAAAAGTGTTATGACAGTGTGCCATACTGACATAGAACAGAAATGTATAGCAGTTATTACCTGTGCAGAGGTATGCATGTAATGGTAGGTGTACCTGGCTGCCTTATAACACCTGACATGGGATGTAAAACAGCATGTAACTGAGCTGTACATGTTGTACATGTGTGTAATGTTAATGTGTGTGCATCCAACAGAGTTACACTTCCATAGCTAATGGTTGTTGCATTGCCCTGACACAGACATGGGTACTGCCATAAGCAGGAGTATCATGTAGGAAATAGATAGGTGTCCAACTGTGTTATGACCTTGTTTCCATGCCTACAACAAACATTGATATGACCACCCACATAGCTGTATGGCCTCAGCAATACCTAACTTGTACAACCTGTCTTAACCAAAGTACAGTAAACCCCTTTGCTGGACCTGGATTACTGTAAGACTGACTATGAGTATAAATTGGACACATCCACTGAGGGCAACCAGAAGGCCATCTTCACATATTTGGGTCTTACAGGCAACAACCCAGACCACCCTGTAATGGAGGTCAATCATAGCACATACGCACACACCATTGCAACAGCCAACCTGCTGCAGACACGTTTAGGCCAAACATCACCACCTTGGCTCAACATCAGTATAGGTGGATATGCACACCACACACACCACTAACCTCATCATCATCATAGATCAGATGCAAACCGCCCACTTAAACGTAAAAATAGCAAGTCACCTTGGGAACTGATAACATTTCAGTCTGCATCCTACACGAACTCAGACATATGCTTCCAGTTCCATTACATACTGTATGCAAGGCAAGCCTGAGCAGCTTTGACAGCCCATCTGCAAAGAACACAGACACTGTCACCTTTTTACACAAATGTGAATGGTGGTTTATGAAATGTACTGGCCCTCATGGGGGGGGGGGGATATGACACAACAGGACCAGGTGTACAATGCATGTTCATACAGTGCTGCGCATCATGTGCTTGTATATAGTCTACACTGCTAACAATTAGTCATGTGCTGTCTCTGTAAAGAAGTCTGTGTAATGTCTGAGGTCCTGTGATGTGTTTCCCCTGTTTATGTTTTCCAGGTGCTATGCCAAGGCAGCTGGACTACAATGAGCGTGAGACTTGGTTCCTAACTGAGGCCATCCTGCAGAACTATACCATCCTTTTTGGTTGGGGTCACCAAAACCAGCAGGAGTGGACTGCACTGTGGGATGAAATTGTCCAAACTGTTAACAACTTGGGACACCATGGCTGCACGTATGATCAGGTATGTCATAGAGCAACTGACCTGATTCGGTGTGCCCGGCAACGGGCTGCTGCTGTAGCGAGGGACCATTCCACTACTGGTGGGGGGGGGACCAGCTGCACAACCCCCTCTTATGGCAGTGGAAGAGCTCCTGGCCATCTTTGCAGTTGTGGAGGTGGGTGGCACCGAGGCAACAGGCGAGGAACTTCCAGATAAGACAAAAGTGCACATCAATGTACTGAAATTGCATTACAACTGGGTTCTATAGAGTCTTGAAATGCATATGTCAGGGAAAAATACTACCACCGTAAACACTATATCACTCCCACTACTAAAATGGTACTGTCTAATAATTTCCTCATTCATTGTTTCCTATATGGTACCCCACTTCTTACCAAACTTCAATCTTCTCTAAAAAGAAAGCTGTCCTCATTATCAGAAAATGTCTAAGTTTGCTACCAGCTATAAATCCAAATATCACCACTGCAATGCCCTACACAAACTAAATTTGCTTAAACTTCCCAACCATCTTACCTACATTCAACTTACTCATGCCCATCAACTCATCTGTAATCCCTACATCTACCCCTCCCTTGCATCCCCTTTCAAAATGCAGATACCCAACAGACGTCTAAGATCCAATAACCAGAATTTTCTTGAACTGCACAAGCCTGCTCATCCTCCAGGCAGACACCTACTATCCTTTTCCCTAGCTCACCTCTGGAAATCCCTGCCACCTCTTCCTGGTACTACAGACAACCACTCTGCCTTTAAGACCTTGCTTCATTCCCATCTCAAAAGCCTCTGGGAATGTTCCTGCTCTCATCACACATAACTCGCCTGTTTTTCCCATTTCTCACACTCCTTTACTTCTGTCTTCTCTTCATCATATTGAGCTTCTCTGACTACCACCATCTTCATTTGTCTCATTTACTCCCACTCTTGCTCTACTTTTTTTTTTTGTTATTGTCCCCACCCTTCTTAGATTCAACAATTTCACCTCTTATCTCCCATCCTACTTTAACTATGCTAAGGTTTCATGTAAAACTGTAATGTCAACCCTGTGTTATTTCACATTCTAACAAATGTAACAGAAATATGCAGCAATGGGGTTTTCATATTCTAGTTGAATTATATATGTGTGTAATTTTACCTTTTACATTTGTAAACATATTTTCACTGCAATTGTAGATTTTTTATAATGTTATGTAATACCATTGTTCTTCATTACTATTGCATAACAGTACATGCATTGTCTTCATATTATATTGTTGTTCATGGAGATTTTCTCCATAGGACTCCATTGCTCCATTGAATGTAGGCTCTTATTGGACCAATGGACTATCCTAGTAAACAAACTGTAAAATAGATAAATTAATAAAATCAGCGGTTGATGTTTAGTTATGCACACAAGTGCACATCTATGGTGAAGGACAGCAAATTGTGTAATATCATAGTTTATACTGTACCTGTGGATAAATGTAGCATTAATTGTGGACCAATGCATATTGTGATTCAGCTAACAATACCTATCCCTCCCTACTACCTAGGTCCCTTGAATCTACTTGAGGTACAGCAGCCTGAAGCCAGTGAGTATGAGATTTTACTGTTTTGGGTCACCAGTACCCCAGGCGTGTTAAGGTGTTACGCACAGCCATCTGGCAATATCTGCATGATCACTTGTAGTGGGGTTCACTGCCTAATATCACAGTGGATATCACAGGGGCCTATTTGCATGTGATGTCATATATCTGTAGCATACCTACCTCACAAACCTGTCATTGCAGGACATCTGAATAAAGATTGGCAAAATGCTGGAACAAAAGGCCAGGAGTAGGGACATGTTGTAGACATTGCTGTTATACAGTGCATATGAAAAGTGTACACACCTGTTAGAATGCCAGGTATTTCTGCTATATGACAATGTGAACACAATACAGAAGACCAAACATATATCCAACATGTCCTGTGACCTATAATCTGTACAATGCAACTGACAAACAGATCTGTTACTGGATCAAGCATGTGACATGGAAATTGTCCAGGACACTAGATGCATATGTGTGCACAGGATGAAGCTCATACTGTGGTGCAGCACCTTGTGACAAAATCACAGCAGTACATTATATTGGATACACACCTGCCATCAATTACGGACTCTTGGATTGACACTCAGCTCACATACCAAGGATATCCCAACATAGACCCACAGTTGCCTGCTACAGCAAAAGCCATGGTTCACATACAGCTTAACATGCTGTAAAAAGATCACATGTTAGAAAGGTATCAGCCTGGAGAAGGCTACAGAAACATACCCACAGCATTGCATATGCCATGGAACACAGTGCATTCAGTCATCAAAAGGTGTTCCAGATATGGTGCAACAGTGACATTGTGAAGAAGTGGACATCCCTACATGTATGTGGAGGATACAATACCAACAATGTCTAGGGAGGCTGCCAGGAGCCATACAGCAACACCAAAGGAGTGACAGACATCTCTGGCAAGTACTGTGTGTGTACTACATGTAACAACAATCTTATTTGGTCTTCACATATCTTGGCTATATGGTGTGTTTGGAAGATGGCAGCAGTTCCCCACAACAAACAACATCCAGTCCTGGGTAACGTCTGGACAACAATACATCAGCTTTTCAAAAAGCATGTGTGTAAATGTGTTAAGTTGTTATGAGACCAATGTTAAACTGTCTTTGTCCACAATTCGGTCATGTTATTTTGGCCATATAAAACCATTGCACAACAGCAGAAGCACACTACCCACACAATGAAGCAGGCTGGTGGAAGTGTCCTGCTTTTGATTTGCTGTTCACAACTTTGAACTAGGGCTGTAGCCAATTTGGAGTGTATTATGACCAGTTTCAAACACCAGTCCCTTGTGACTATAATCCTTCTGGTGTCTGACACATACCTGTGTATCAGGAGGTATTTCAACATTGCACACAGCAATGGCCCACACCTTACCTCCACTGTGCAAAAGAATGGCTTCACAAGAACACAATCAACAGTCTGCAATAAAAGTCTGCAATGGCCAAGCCTGTGTCCACACCTAAATACAATACACAATCTGTGTGGTGAACTGACAAGTGCTGTGCACAGGGGATGGATTTGCAATCTGACAGATTTGGAGGTGTTCTGCAAGGGAGAGTATGCAAAAATTGCCATGTCAAGATGTGCCATGCTGATACACACATTCCCAAGAGTACTGAATGCTGCGATGAGATGAACAGGTGGTTTTCCAAAGTATCAGTTTACAGGTGTGCACCCCTATGCAACCCAGCTATTGCAGTCATATCATGTACGATATGTGAACCCTACCTGGTGTGTATGTTCTTCAATTGGAGTGCACAGGTTATATGTCATATGAAATGGTGGAAATGTTATGGCAATATCACTGGTGTCTCATGTGATCTGTCACAAAATCATTGCATGTTAAAAAGGGTTTGTACGCTTACTATAGCCACTGTAATCTTGGGAAGTTGTTTCAATAACCACCCTTGTTTTCACATACATGTACTGCAGGTTATGCCATCTCCATATCACAGTATGACATTAAGTAGAGTCACCAATCCACTGGACCAACCAGTAATGTATCAGACACACATAGGAGGTATGAGCACCAGACAGGAAAGATAAACCACATATGTAGATATTCCTTGAAACTCTGTACAGTTAGTAGGTATGTTCTGTAGGTCTGGCCACAGTGCTATACAAATGAACAGCAGTAGTGTTTACATGGGTGCAGTGTGTTGTAGGTGAAGGCTCACCACCAAATAAAAACACTCACATATCCGATACATATATTACATATATACACATATGTGATAGTAGTAATCTAGTATATCTTGCCAACTGCAACTGTTGTGAATGTTTTTATGTTGGCAAAACTTTCAGAAGGCTGAGAGACAGGATCTATAATCATTTATATGATATTAGAAATTTCAATACACAAAATGCCTTGGCCAAACACAGTTTCAGTTTTAAGGTGTTACAACTGGTATTTGAGAATCTGAGGGGAGGCAATGGAAATAATTATTTGGAATCTGTTGAACTTAAATGGATCTTTAGGCTACATGCACATATTTATCCAGGTCTTAACAGTTATGTGAGCATTAGACCTGTATTAGAGGCAAGGCCCTTTAAATAAGTGTCTTGTTTAGCACAGTAATTGTTTAATGATGTGTTTATGAGTTTTAATTTATATCTATTGGTTTTAATTAGTATTTTGTGATGCTATTTAAACTGAGTGCTTTATTTTGTATTCATATCTGATGAAGTGTGGTTATTCCACGTGAAAGCACTTTTCCTTTTCTTTTATTATTGGAATAAACTGGATTTTAGAGCCATGGTGGTCCTACCTTCTTCATTTTATTATATCTGAGTGCTGTAAACTTGTAGTTACAGTAAGTTGAAAGGTATGCACTGCATGATGTTGAGGACTGGTCCAGAGTGTGTCTGATTCGGTCTGAGTGTGTGTCATGACTGTCATCTGTTGCCTAATATGAGGTCTGCGGAATGCCTCTGGGACACCTCATGTGTGTGTGTGTGTGTGTGTGTGTGTGTGTGTGTGTGTGTGTGTGTGTGTGTGTGTGTGTGTGTGTGTGTGTGTGTGTGTGAGACTCAGTGTATGAGAGTGTGAGAGTGTGAGTGAATGTGAGAGTGTGAGAGCGTGTGAGTGAGTGTTAGTGAGTGTGAGTGAGTGTGAGAGAGTGTGAGAAAGTGTGAGGGAGCACAAGAGAATGTGTGTGAGTGTGTCTGAGTGTGTCACCAAACTTTATAGTGCCGATAGTAATATACATATGTTGTCTTTTTCTCACAGATGGCCATGGGGATCACAGTCCCTCCTGCTAGGTAAGTGATATTATTTTGTTTGGTGACTCTGACCATGATGATACCCATAGTGAGACACAGGTGGGGTTGTCAGAGGCTGCAGCTGTGTCATTGTTTGGCATCCCACCTATATCAACCCCATCCCTGTGCACAGTCACAATGCCCTCCCATTACCTGTCAACAGTGGCCATAATAGAAGGACAGCTGGGTGCTGGCACAGAACATGCAAGTGTGGTGACTATGGCAAGTGAAGGCCCAGGCACTGGCCATAGTCAGAGTACCGGCAAGGTCCCACACAGGCAGGCAGGCAGGGGTGCTCAGAGGAGAATGGCTGCCTGTCCAGCCCATGTTAGAAGTGCCACTGCTGCAGTAGCCAGGTGCATGTTTCAGTCTGTAATGGATGCACAGGCATGTAATGAACATAACACCAGCCAAGTGCGCAGGGTGGTGGAAGAACATCTCCCTGGTGCCCATGGTGATTTTCGCAAAATCATTGCAGCTATACGTGAGGGCAATGAGATCAAATATAGACAGTGGGGTCAGGTTGTGGCACTCCTCCACCATGGAGTATCTGTGCTTGAACGTATGGCAGACGGGAGGCAGCAGCCACATGAAGGTAGCTCAGAACCACGATCATCAGAGCATGCACATGGCTGTGCACCATCACGCTCCCATATGGGCAGTAACACCAGCACTAGTGAGGGTGGTGTGATGTCCATGCCAAAACATCGCATGCCATGGGTATGTGGTCCTGGATGGTCCCAACAGGGTCGTGGATCCAGCAGACATACGTCACCATCAGGGAGAAGTAATATCTCTGGCTTTATCAGTGGTAGTGCTCGTGATACCCTTGGCAGATCCAGTTCCCACGTTTGTGGCCAGAGGTGGTGAACTGTATACCCTACCATGTATGGGCCACAGCTGTCCAGAAAACATCAGTGTAGGGCAGCCACACGGCGTGTCTGTGCACACACACACACACACACACACACACACACACACACACACACACACACACACACACACACACACACACACACATATATAATCACAATAAACTCACCCCCACACACACATGCACCACACCTGCACAGGCCTTGCCATTCCCATACCTCAAACACACACCCATTCTGTCAACTGAATGGCACAGCCTAGGGCTCTGGCAAAACCACACAACACCCTGTGCATATGATGAAATCTGTGCCAGATCCCTGACATCCAAAACATCGATGGAGTGACCTGCAAATATGGGTCTGATACACAAGGTGAACATAATAAATTGTATGTAGGTAATGCTGTGTAGGGTGCTGTCATCTGGCATTTTAAGGGGTACACATCAGAGTGTGTGTACAGTTTAAGCCATGATGCATTATTGCTATTCTTAATGCTGAGTGAATGTGTTCTCACATGCTGTATCCTGTTTGTGTTCTAGGCCTCTCTGTATCACCAGGATGTGGCCCTACAGCAAGACCAAGGGGTATGGCAGTGCAGTAACACATCAACCATGTCATAGGAAAGGTACAGCTTTATCTGCATGAATTTCACAGGTCTGTCCAACAGCGATTGCATATGCCTAGCAGATTATAGGGCTGAGGGTTGTATATATAGGTTTATGGTGATTGACAACATCTGTGTCAGAGTGGAGAATGGTAAGTGTGGTGGTTTAGAAACACCTCAGTTTGCTAATAATCACACCCCCACTGAGATTACTATACACACACATACACACACACACATTTGGCAGTACTGAGATCCATTGGTTCATAGTTTCATAGGTGTGTAGTAGGTGAATGGCCATGAAGGCTCTCAAGGCTAGCCCAAGGAAATACCCTGGCATCAGGCCACATGAAAACAGTTCCCAGTGTGGCTAATGAGTATACTCACTGGAGTGATCCCCAGGGGTGGGTATTGTATTCCCCATCCACTCATCCAGATGTGTATTGTGGATGGCCAGTGATGTGCATTACTTCACATGTATGTGATTTATATTCCATACCATAGACAGTGTCTGGGTTGTGAACCTATCCCACAAGCATGTCCTTTGGAGTGTGGACGTGTGCTTGAGGTATCTGAGGCAAGTTGTGTGGACCAGTTGGGATCTTTTGATGTAGTATTCCTGACCCAACTTGGTGAGACATGGCCGTGTAACTCAGGCAAGGCAATGGTTGCACCTACATAGACAGTATGATACAGGGATTCATTGGAGTTATAGGAGTCTGTACATACAAGGCATGTATGTAAGCCCTGGTATTATCTTTGTGGGATATATTTGCAGCCTCTGCAGTTGTTGCAGATGTCCAGTGGTGTACATCGCAAAAGACCCACTGTACACATTGACTGGGCTACTGAGGGTATGGAGCAGGGTGCCATGTCCTTTTACTTGCTGGATAACATACAGTCAGGAGATGTAACACATCAAAGTACTTTCTAATGTCAGTGGCACTGTTGTGGTCGACAGGCATGTAGTCCACTGCAATCACACTGTGGGTACTATCTGTGAGGCAATTTGGAGGAGAACTACTGATATAGTGGTTGCTGCCTAGTCAAGTGTGTTTGTGTATGTTCTGTGAGTGGAGAGTGATCTCTGAGTATTAGAAGGGTTGCCTATATTGTTCACTAATCCATAATTTCACATAGTCATTGCACATGGCACTAGATATTTAGGGCTGTGGATTGTCTACACCAACCTATACAGTGTTTGACAACTGTTGGCCTTGTAATGTGGACATTGGGACATATATTAGGTCCTCAATATAATAATTTAGCAAAACCCACCCCCCAATGGATCCTGTTATTACACAATCAGACCAACACCCACACAGGATACTAATACACACATACTTGCCAGTACAGAGTTTTGAACCCCTACCTAGCTATGTATTGCTACTACAATGTTACACATTTATCGCACATGCCACAGAGCTTACGTGTTTGAGAACTGTCCAAAGGTATCTTTGAAAGTGAATGACATCAGCAGCAGTGCTAAAGGATGGGTAAGGGAAGTGTAGTAAGTGTGAATGACCACAAAATCAAGCATTTACAAAGACACACACACTCTCTCACACAAACATACACATTTTCACAGTTTTCTTAGTGCTTTCGTCCAATTTAATAAAATATGAACTTCATCAGAAACAACACCCATACTAATTACATTTAAATAGCTAATAACCATATCATATGTTATTAAATTAACCAATGAAATGTAATATACACTCCATACTTGTGTCATGATTTATAAAATATTTTAAATCACACACTATTTTAAAAATAACAATTTAAAATGAAATTTGTTACTTTATAACCTTTTTTGCTTGTAAAAAGCACTTAATGTTTATCATATCATTTAATCCAGGAAGCTGATCTGCATTTAACAAAATTTGCCATAAGGTTTCCTTACATTCTAAAAGAACATTGAAATCTCCACTAAAAATATCATTATTGACTCTCTCTAGTATAAAAAATGAAAACTTTTTGAAACTAGGATAAGTCACAGAATGTTTTGCCAATGCATTAAACATGTCTTTTTTTACGTATAGCCAAAGTGTGCTCATATATGCGTTTATTCAGTGCTCTAATTGTTTTTCCTATATAAAAATGATTGCAGGAATTACACATAGCTAAATAAACCACATTAGTTGTTTTACATGTGTAATGTCCCTTGCCCAAGACAACTTTGTTTGGGATGGTCAAGTCATGGTTCTGCTGCCTTGACATATCTGGTGGAACCTTGCAGTACTCTCCGGCTACATGTACACAAATGCTCATAGTATGCGCCATGCTACACAATATGATCCTGTGGAAACAGCTGCAGCAGGAACAGCATGGGGAAGGGCCACATAGCCACCCCCCACCATTGCCAAGGCCAGCACAGGCACAGAGGAACTCAGGGGAGGAACATCCTGAGCCTGTCCCTGTAGGCAGAAGGAGGTGTGCCCAGTATGCCCAGGCCTTAACAAAGAGGCAATGCATACCACACATACTGAGACTGTAGAGCCCCAGGGACTGATACCTCTCTCCAACTCACACATACAGTAAAAGGGATGCCAAACATGACACTACCTGAGCTTTGCCATGTATAGGGAGTGTACTACGTGCATCCAACATAGTCATCCCACCACCACCGGTGCCAATACTGGCCCAGCAACAAGGTAAGTCACCTTTCCTATCAATTACTGAATGGAGTAGTATGTTCTCATAGTTGTATGTATGATATGGATACAAGCATGCAAGGTAATTGGGTAGCTGAATGGGATAGCAGCAAACAGCTATACGGGACAGCAATAAATTCACAACAAATACTGGTGTCAACATACTAGGCAGCAAAACAGTAGGTGACAACCCCCACCGCAGTACATGTCATGGCCAAAAAAACAGTGGGTGTCAATAGGTCACACACATGGATGTCAATGAGGTTCACATACCCACCACCAGCCTCACACAGCAGGACAGGTGTAGATGACCATAAAGAAAGGATGGGCTAAGGCTTCCAAATGATGGCAATGGTGAAGAGCCCCCCACCAGATCTACACAGACATACTACAGCAGGTCTGGCAGTTGCATTCTAGTTTAAAAGGGTAAGAAGTCTGAAACTGAAATTTATGCCATTAAGATCTAACGTGTACTCCACCGATATGTCTCCTTTCTGCATGATAGGTCACAATACAATACAATATGAAATGGAAGCCAACAGAGTAACCAAAATACCAGTACAGTCATTGCAAATGTTTAAAATCTGCAGGTGTGCCCCCCCCCCCCCACAATCCCACATAGATATACAGTAACAGATGGCCTGCAGCACTCTCAAATGGCCTACAGTCCTCCGGCAAAGACCCATGCCTCACCCATAGTGCCAGTGTATGGAATGTCAGGGGGTGCCAACTAACAATCTAACACAGTAAACAGAAAACAAATGCAAGGTCATGTTGACAAATGCCAGTAGCATGCCTCCACATGTCCTACTGCAAGGATTGTGTTCCAGGCCATACATACTACTGGGACAAAGGCCCAACTATAGGGATACCTCTGAGATATTGCTTACATAATGCTACGAAGAGGAGAGAATAATGGGGTGGTGTAGAAGCATGGATGTCATGGAGTGTGTGAAGTCTGAACCCCTTACGTCTGCCCATACTACTCCCTAACTGCAAACCCATGAATGAATAGCCACAAAACTGCTTGTAAACCACAATGTGAAGGTAAATTGGCCAGATATATGAGTCCTGCCTCTGGATAACCTGGGTGTATCTGTACAGCTGAGAGGTATGGCTCCAGCAGGCTATGGTCATTCCATGCAGTATAGAAAAGCACAAGGAGGGGATCCCCAGCCAGCATACTAACAAGGTGCTGGACCATTTACACAGAAACAACAGTCTATTGTCTGTAACTACCCCTCCGCAATGGCAGGTGTGTACCAGAATGTGTAGTCTATATGCCTCAGAATATTGGTCTCAGCTTCCTTCATCCTGTATTTCCCTGGTAAATAACTGTGAGCAAAGAATGATAACTGTCAGTAGTTGATGACATGATACATCACAATGTAAAACAGTACATATGTCAGAAAATCTATGCTACAACAAACATGTCACACAAGCAGCACAGACAGCAATATTTACAGTATCCCCCGTATGTTATGCACATTGTGTCTTCATATTGGCAACCTGTCTACAGATATCCTGCAGAAACAGTTTGCTAGGTGTAGCTGTAGCACACAAAACCCTGAACTGGAGTCCAGCCCTCCTTGGAATGGATACACACACTCAATATAGAAGGTCATACTGGGCATGCTCCTACACTTAGAAAAATGAAGCCCATGTCTCACAACACAGTGAACTACAGATATCGGTTATTCACAGCTGTGTGTGCACACACACCAAATTGTACACCATTGATACTTCACACACACACATTGGATAGGAATATTCACACATATCTGAGGCCAACACAATATAATATGTCAAACATACACACACAGAGATGTGGGGAAGAGAAAGGCAGACAGTGACAGAGAGAATCCCATTATGAGGCCTTTCCCACCCAGTGTACATCCCATTGGTCTATTTCACATGATGTGCTGATGTCATTCACTGTAGAAATACCTTTGGTTAGCCCCTAGCCCTATAGTCTCAGTGGTGCTTGTGATAACTGTGTGACACTACAGTCCAAATAAGTATCCATGTAGCAGTTGTAATCTCAAATGTTAAGCTGCATGTGAGTGTGTGTGTTTCTAGATGAATGTGGTTGAGGCCATTCACACACACTAAACTTCCCTTACACACACATTTTTTTAACTCAAGGAGAGCTGCCTGCTCTTCCTTGCTTAAATTAAAAAAATCTATCCTTATTATTTTGAAAAGGAAGTTGCCGTCTCAGGAAGGGGCGGTAGGAAGAGTTCTGAAAAGGATGTAGAACATGGCAATGACCTAAAAATGCTGGTAGTGAACTTTTCTAGTAAAATGTTGACTAAATATCAGGAATCCATACTTGAAAGATGTTTAACTTTCATTCCTGCTTCAGACATTGACTATGTGAGTACTGTATTGGACATAAGATATTTTGCACGTAGTGTTATGCTGTTTTTATTTGGTAACAATAATTCTGGATTTTCCAATTACTTTAAAAAACCTACTGTATTTATTCCAGGCATGAATCCGGTTTTAGAAGTATTCTGCAATGGTTGTGAAATACAGTTGAAAGAAATGCTGGCTCCTAAAAGTCAAAATAATAAGGACAGATTTTTTAATTTAAGCAAGGAAGAGCAGGCAGCTCTCCTTGAGTTGAAAAATGATGCATTTATTGTCATTCGTCCTGTGGATAAAGGTGGGGGCATTGTTGTTTGTAATACTGAAGACTATGTTACTGCTATGCAGGAAATGCTTGAAGATGAAAAAAGTAATATAGACAAGTTAGTTTAAATGATATAGAGCTATGCTGTAGCCGAGTATTTAAAACACTATATGATTGTTTTGCAAGTGGTTTGATTTCTAAGTCTTTGCTGGACTTTTTTACTGTTACAAATCCTGTTGTTCCGCTCATTCGGGGCCTTCCAAAACTGCACAAAGATTTAAATAACCTACCGTTTAGACGGATAGCATCAGGTCAAGGATGGGTGACACATTCAATATCTAAATACGTTGAAAATAACTTAAGACCAATAGTTAGTACTTCATCATATGTATTGAATGACACAAAACAGCTTTTGTCTGATATTGCCTCTGCAGGAGAAAGTGGTTTATTCATTTTTGGTGTTTCAGCGTTGTGGTTTTTTGGTTCTACTGATATTGGAGTGACTTTTTGTAGTTCGTTTGAACAACTTGATAAGTATTTATTGGTATCCATGGATACCAATTTGCTTTTTACTGTAATATCTCATACCTATGGGTTTGAGGCAGTTAAAACCTATTTACATTTACATAGTTCTTATGACATGAAAATAATTGATTTTCTGTGTATGTTAATAGAAATAATCTTGAAAAATAACATTTTTCTTTTTGAACAGAAGTACTATTTACAACTGTTTGGTGTAGCTATGGGCACACCATGTGCCAATAGCTATGCCAACATGGTTCTTGCCTATTGGGAGGAACAATTTGTCTTGACACATGCTATATTCGCGAATAAAATTCTGTTCTATAGGAGATTTGTTGATGACCTCCTATTGGTGTGGGGGGGGGGTACAGAAAGTGAGTTGGGAGAGTTCTTTATATTTCTTGACACCACCACTGATTTTTTTGAGATTCACTCATTCTGTTTCCTTGACTAAAATGTCTTTTTTGAATGTGACAGTATTTAAGGATATTAATGGGAAGTTATCTTCCAGATTATTTAGAAAGGAATGTAGAAAAAATAATGTCTTGAGTAGAGATAGTATGCATCCTACATACACACACACACACACACACACACACACACACACACACACACACACACACACACACACACACATATATATATATATATATCAATCATAAAAGGTCAGGCTATGCGCATCTCTAGGTTAGATATGGAAGATGAGCATTTTGACCAGGACATGGGAATTTTTAGGAATGAATTGTTGAAGCAGAAATATTTGAGAAGTGAGGTAGATAATGGAATTCAGCAAGTTAAATCCATGAGGAAGGGCAGAGCAAGACCATACATCAGTAATGCTCAGGATATCTTACCTCAACAATTTAAAGAAAATGATACCATTAAAAATCTACCTATTCAGTTAGAATATGCTGGAAATGTTAAAAAAGTACAAAATGTGATTGATAAGAATTGGTCCATCCTACAGTGAGACCCTGAGATAGCCAGGATAGTAGGCCAGAAGCCCAAGCTTCATTATAAAAATAAAAATAAGTCTTAAAAGGTTACTTTGTCAACCATAAAGGCCTAAAGATGAGCTCTATGGCCTTAATAAATGTGGGCAATGCAGTGTTTGTGATGTCTTGAGTGATAACAGGATTTTTATACATCCTGTAACAAATAGAAAGCATGAATTTAGAATTATGGCAAATTGTAAAACAAGGAACTTAGTTTACCTTGCTGTATGTCTAACCTGCCCCACTTTTTATGTTGGCATGACTACTCGCTCATTAAGTGAGAGAGTCAGAGAGCATTTAACTGCCATTAGGAATAATGAACCTGATAGAAGTGCTTTAGCTAAACATGTCATTTGTGCAGGGGGAATGCATCATTTTCATTTTAAAGTTATTGAAATTATTATTCAAGATTCAAGGTTGGGTGATATGAAAAATAAATTGGAATTGAGAGAGTTGAAATGGATTATTGAGCTAGAGGCTGAAAAGGAACCAGGGCTCAATGACAGGACATCGATTAAGCCCTATCTAAAAACAAGACATTTATAACAACTAGTCTGTGTTATATACACTTGCATTATATTTTATGTTTGTTTATTTATTTTTATTCATTATTTCAGCAATGAAATGTTGTTTTCTGGATTAAGTAGCCTGTGCTATTAGGTTGTAATATATGTCAGACCGGATATTTATTAACATGCTGTTTCTTTAAGTTAATTGTTAAATTGATGTTATTAATCAATTAACAGCAACTTACTAGAGTTTGGAAACTATATAAAGTGAGTTCAATTCATGTTATTTTACTCATGGTCTGAAAAAGCATCTGTGATGTGAAATCGCTAACTGTATTAAAGTTTTTTATATTGTTCCTGCTGTGCTTCTCCCTCTTATTCATTTTACTGAAGTGTTTACCCTTTTGCAAACCCATGCCAACCCGCTTACAAGTGCTTAAAAGTCCATTAATCACTTTGTATCCAACAGCCGCTGTGCTGCCCAGCAACAAAATGAACAGCCTTGCAGGTCTTGAACCCAGGACCCTATACATTATAATCACAGTCATTAACCACCAAGCCATCACAGCAGTACATAAGATTGAGGTATCACCAAAGAAAGACTCACTATAATAAAATCAAACTGAACATGTGAAAGGAATCAGTATGCAGTCATATGTTCTATAACCTACTACATAACAAAAATATGTGAACTGGAGTACTGAAGTAAGCCCAGATGTGAGATGTAATTGTAATAGAGTATTGAAGTCCCATATTAAACACAATGACCCCATACAGTGTATGTACACATGAATCATGGATACCAGATATATATATATATATATATATATATATATATATATATATATATATATATATATATATATATATATATGTATCATGTAATGAATAATAAATCAATGCCAAAAAGCAAATATAATGCAAAGTAAATATTAAACAACACTAAGCATTGCACAGGCCAGCTTAGTAAGAGTAAGCAATGTGTAGGCCAGCTAACTCAATTTGCCCAGTGGTATACCACTTTAAACAATGCCAACCTTAGGTAAGCAGGTTTGTCCATAGATTAGCCTTTACAAAACCGTCCAATCACATCAAAGTGTGGGAAATCGGCCCTACTTAAACCCAACAGGCGGGAATACATTTCATAACTGGTTGTAGCTTCCCCTTGCAGGCACCATGTCAGGACTGGGAGAGTGAGTGCACTTTCGGGTGCAGAACTGGGGCATCCAGGAGTCTAGAGTCATGGCAGGACTCCTTGTCAAAGACCATGAGCAGAGTCTGCTGTAGGACAAGTACCAGGGTTCCCAATATAAAGCGGAAGCTTGGAACCGTCTCACCCGTGACCTCACCAGTGCCACTGGCATACCCCGAACTTATAAGCAGGTCAGGCATCACTATGCCGACCTGAAGCAGTGGAAGGGGAATCTCTTGGAACAGTGGATCCAAGAGGCTAGGATAGCAGGGGAGGTCCCAGCTGTGTGTAAGTATCACTCCACTACCTGTTTAATAATTACCAGCTCATGTATATTATGGATAGGTATGGCTAAATATTCCTCTTATGTCCTTCACAGCAGGAAGTGAGCAAGCCATGAACCAGGGGGCCCATGGATGTCGCTTGGAAAGGTTGCGACATAAGGCAGGTTAGTAATACTCTTGCATGTACTGTCATAGGAAATAAATCTAAAAGTATTAGTAAGTTAATTGCCAGTATAAAACCTGTATTGTTTAAGGCAAGTACTGCATACACCAGAGAATATGTCAGGAGGAGTCTCATATAGGTTGTATGTAAATAAAAGCATAATAGCCTGACAATAAAGGTCTAATTGCCGGACTGCATGTGTTCGCTCTGGTATCATATGGTAATGTAGATTTGCAATCACTTCATAGTACTGCTGTATTAAGCACTGTTATCCACACTGTGCAACATAAATAAAATGTGTAGGAATATCCGTATATGACTGGTGTAATCCCCAGATGTAATTTAGTACAAAATAGACAGATAACAGTGAAAAGACAGACAGCAAAATCCGAATACCATACACAACTGAGACGAGAACTGTTGTATTTTTAGCACACACAGCCATGGTATGAATCCTGGGAGTGGTAGTAGTCTGCATACAGAATCATACCCCACAACTGTACAGATATGTCCAAATGTCCATTTAATTGGCCCATATCTGCTGCCTGTCACTCTGTCCCCCTGGGAAATCAGTGGGATGATCCCAGATGTATAGGCAGCAAACAAGAAATACAACTGATTGACACACATCTATAAGAACAAACGTGTCATTCTAGCAACTCCCCAACTATTATGAGAGTAATAAGCCAAGTATTTCCCATCTACACCCCCATGTTATCAAGCTGTGACCAGCGTGTGCACACTAACAGAGTGAGATGCATATGCATAATAGTAATATGGAATCTGGTACTTTGTGTGGCAACATTCAGGTAGTGCTAACAAACATTCGTCACACAGGTCCATCAGATATGAACACTGTGCCCAGAAATAAAAGAATGATACCCTGTACTGGTACTGTTTACTTTCATATTACTGTGAGTGTTGCAGTTACTCTGAATAACAAGGTATTACTCATCACTGTCCCCACACTGTGCTACATAATATAACTGTCTAGGAAATCCTGCATAAGAGTGTTGTAATACAAGGTCAAAATGTAAAACCACAGGAGAATTATAAGACAGAAATCAGATATCAGATAAGAGATATACAGCAATACATATATATATATATATATATATATATATATATATATATATATATATAGCACACACAACTGTGATGGACAGTGTTTTAGTTTTAGTAGACACAGCCATGGTCTGAATCCTGGGAGTGGAAGTAAGCTGCCTACAGAATCATACCCCACAACTGTACAGATAAGTCCAGAATGTCCAGTATATCGGCCCATATCTGCTGCCTGTCCCCCTGTCCCCCAGGAAATCAGTGGGATGATCCCAGATGTTTAGGCAGCAAACAGGAAATATAACTGATTGACACACATCTATAAGCACAAACTTCTCACACTAGCAACTCCCAAAATGTTATGAGAGTAATAAGCCACGTATGTCCCATCTACACTCCCATGTTGTCAAGCTGTGATCAGAGTGTGTACAGTAACAAAGTGAGATGTATGTGCATAATACTAATGTGAAATTTGGTATTTTGTGTGGTAATATTCAGGTAGTGCTACCAAACATTGCTCCCACAGGTACGTCAGATACGAACACTGTGCCGAGAAATAAAAGCTTGGTACCCTGTACTGGTACTGTTTGCTCTGGTATTGTATGGCATTGTGAGTGCTGCAGTTGCTCTGAATAATAAGGTATCACTGGCCACTGTCACCCACACTGTGCTACATAATATAACTGTCTAGGAAATCCTGTATAAGAGTGTTTTAAGTCACTAAAGGTTGAAGAGGGCAATAGTCTACATATGTCCCGGTTCACCTGCATGTTGTCATGACATGGCCAGAGTCTGTGCAAAAAGAGATGGACAGGTATGTGCATAACATCAACCTAGAATCTGAGAGTATTTGTAAAAACAGTTAGTGTTAACAAACAATTCCTCCACAGGTATGCCAGGTAAGAGGTGTATACTGCAGGTAAAACCAGTCCATGTATAAAGTTGTTGACAGCCATATTACTGTCCAAACTAAGGCAATAGGGTAGTGTAGTAATACTTGTAAGGTACAGATAACAGCACTGACTAGGAAAGTAATGTGAACTGCAGGAATATACTAGTTGTTAATTGATATCTCCCCCCCCCCACCATATCTCCAACAATACACTAAATACCCACCTCAACTGGTACGTGATGACTCCACTGTAATGTTGGGACATATACCCTATTGTTTGATAATTACTTAAACCTGTTTCTATGCATGTGCTATGTTTAAATACTCCAACACTGGTGGCATGGTGCCATCAATGTACCTGCATGGTGTTGTTATTACCATTGTGGTCCCGTATATGCATCTGTTCCATTTGCTATGCAGCTGTTCCATATCTGGTGTCTGGGTTAATCCTGCAATGTGTTGACTATTACTAACCCACATATGTTGATAAACCAAAACACCGTAGCACGTTTGGGAAGGCTGGTCCCGGCAGACCCACCTGTTCCACCTCAGCTGGCCATGGCACCTGGCACCAGCACATCTGGGGCCCAAACTGGGACCTCCTCATCCGTTGGTCCTGCACCACCTTCAGGTGGAACTACCTTAGGAGATTGGGCTCGCCCCCCCCGGGAGTAGGCATGGACAGGAACCTGTCACCCATTACCAGGTCTGGGTCGTGGTGCATAGTGAGCTCCACGTGGAGGTCAGAGATCTGCTACACCAGCTCGAGGGCCACGTGTCATGACTAGAGGGTTGGCCTGGCTCTCTGACTCAGCCCCCAGCACAGCCACCTTCACGTCTGTGAAGGTGCAGTAGTGACTGCCCATGGGTGGGGACCTCAGTCCCACTGTTTCCACTAGGGGGCTCATGGGCTTCCGATTTCCCAACACCCCTCCCCATCAAGGTGTTTACCCCCCACATGTGTCACATACCACCCCTGTATGCATCTTGTTTGTCAAACTACCCAACCTACCTCCCCAAATATACCTACTATCCCTCCCCAACATCCCACTCTCACCTGAAAAAAAGAAAGGGCAATCTGTTCCCAAATAAACTTATTGCCCCATACATAGCTGTCCATTTCACACACGTGTCCACTGGACATATGTAATCTGGTCTAATTGGCATCATAACATATTATTGTTGTCCTCACCCCTCTGTAAGGGGTTTGAGTGACTAAATCTACCTCCAAATTCAGTGTATATGCACAGCTGTTACTGTAGAGGAAATGGACAGCTATGGACCTTCCTTACACCCTCCTGCACATCCCTAGCTATTTTCCCTACTATCTTTTCCTCTTTGTGCCCCTTTTTCACCACTTTCCTATCAACCCTTTTTTTTTCTTTTAAAGAAATTAGCATGGGGGTAAGTGGGAGTAAGCACTTTTAAGCAGCAGTAAGCGGGTGTAAGCCTGTTTGTGTGGGGGCAAGCAATGCCTACACAGGTTAAGCAATTGAGAAGCTAAATCAGTATAAGAAACTGTAACTGGAAGTTAGC
Organism: Protopterus annectens; assembly: GCF_019279795.1. Classification (NCBI taxonomy): domain Eukaryota; kingdom Metazoa; phylum Chordata; order Ceratodontiformes; family Protopteridae; genus Protopterus; species Protopterus annectens. The sequence continues at coordinate 151,147,687 of NC_056728.1, read as the reverse complement.
AGTACTTACCTCTGCGCAAACCCACTTACAACTGCTTAAAAGTGCCTTAATCACTCTGTATCCAACAGCCCTTGTTCTGCCCAGCAACAAAATAAACTGCCTTTGCAAGGCTCAAACCCTGGACCCTGTACACTATAGTCACAGCACTTAACCACTACTCCATGACCACTGTGAAGGCAACTGTAGTATTTCTAATATATCTGTCAATACACATATTGATTAGTATTGAACAATTGCCTTTACTTCCACAATTGTGCAGTACTTGTTATTAATATGACTGTTGCATCACATATGTTGTTTTAATGTACACATAGCAGATACATACGGTGAGATACATCTGGAAGGGTATACACAACCGTGAGGTTTACACATGACAGGAAAATGGATATATATATATATATATATATATATATATATATATATATATATATATACACACATATAATAGGTTGATATATGTCTACATGTACATACACATGTATATCTGTATAGTGCAACATATATATGGCCATGTGTACATCTCTTCGTATGTACATATATATGTATATACATATATATGCATGTATGCACATATATCTATACATATATATATATATATATATATATATATATATATATATATATACATATATATATATATATATATATATATGTGTGTGTGTGTGTGTGAGAGTGTGTGTGTGTGTGTATATATATATATATATATATATATATATATATATATATATATATATATATATATAGAGCTATATATGTATGCACGTCCTATGTGTACAGATATGTCTATTTATGTAGATATATATGTCGATATCTATAACTATATGTGCATACATATCTATTATAACATACCTATTACTGTCAATATATATGTAGATATCCATAATTATATGTGCGTATGTATCTCTATCTATATATGTGTAGACATATATTGCTGTGTATACGTATATATCTGAGTTTTATATGTATATATATATATATATATATATATATATATATATATATATATATATGTACATATACATATTCAGCTATGTATGTCGATATGTATATGTGTATATATCTATGTAGATATATGGATAATTATATATACATATATGTTCACTATATGTCCTGAACATGGAGTGGAGCCCTACCTCAGCCCCAATAGTCCCAACTCTTAGTGCAAGGGGATGTTAGGTATGTATTGCAGGTATATATGTAGACTATTGCTACTGTAATAGGGGTTGTCTTCACAGACATGTTGTGTGTGGGAGGCCACATCTGATTTTAACATGTACACCACTGGCTACTGACAGACATCCTAAGGACATCATAGTACAGTACCACTGCTAGCAGAGTAATGATCCTGTGGACTACAGCAGAGATATGGCCAATAAATGTGGACAGTCTGACACACTCTGTTCAGTCCAGAGGTATACACAGAACCCCTTAGTGCAAGACATGTGGATCAAGCCTGACAATGTGGATGTTAACAGCCATGTAGATGGGTATATCACGTAAACACTGGTATACATTTGCCCCCATAGGTTATGGATTCACATACCCCTGTCTGTCCTGACACATAATAACCATTGGTACAGAGGTGTCTTGGCCACATACTACCCGCTAGTTAGTGACATACATCTGTACAGCATCCCACTGCTTTGTCTGACATACATGACTGTTATGGTGCCCTGGCAGCAGGACATCTGGCAAGTATCTGGACATAGCATCACACTGGGTAAGTACACCAAGTTGTAGGCATGTAACAAATAACTGTACAGGCTACAGGCAGACTGCCACAACACTGGTCTACATTTCTTATGGGGGAATACACATGTACCTACATACATAGCAGGCTCTAGAGGCATGTCACAGCACAGAGTAATAGACACCTGTGTGAAAGTGCATAACCGCAACCAATGCGAACAAAGCCACAGCCACATATGGTAAGCTAGCATAATATTACAGTATATGGACTATCTGATCAACACCATCCTCATATGTGCCACTCACACACTAACCCTACATATACTGGACCACTACACAGTGTGGTATGATGCCTGTCTGTGGTATGGGACATGTGTGTGTTTGGCCCTACAAACATGTAAGCCAATAGGGTAACATAGAGTGGAGCAGCATGTAATATCAGATAGAACAGGACCAAGAACAATGACATCTACCACAGTCTGTATACAGGCCAAGGTACATATTCAAAATACACACACTGTCAACAATCAACATAAGTACACAGACATCAATACTGTACACGCAACCACAGAATGCCCACGTTATGTCCTCAAATATAACTCCTACTATACATAACATGTGTAGCAGTCTGCCTCACTGGCTTGCTATCAGATATGTCAATACATTATGGTGTACAGAAAATATACACCTTTTACTGCATGACATATGTACAAAGGTTGACAGAGTTGTGGCTCGAGGCACAAACACAGGACCAATATTGACATGTTGCTGTGATAACCTCATACATTTACTGTTTTAACAGGGTTTGTTGTAACATATGTCCTATGAGGGATATGAAGTCAGTAACTCTCATGGCTGTCACCATGTACTGACTGCAATCTTCACACTATGCATCTGCAGTTCACAGATAGGTGCTCTGTGAGTAACACAGGTAACAAAAGGAACCACACACTGGCCAGTCTGCAGATGACCCTACAGATGGGGGTTTCCTCAGAAACATAGCACTGTCATGACAGGTATTAAAACATGTAGACCAGCCATATCCACACACAGACCCTGTTAAACTAACATTACTCCAAATGCAGAATAGCAACACTTACATGCTGTAGTCATGTCAGGCACATCCTCCTCCTGTGTGTTGGCCTGTTTCCACAGTGTATGTTGTTAGAGGTAAATCCCCAATCCATCTGTAATGCTGTTTGCCAAACACTCCTACCTTACTAGTTTATCACACTACAGCATTACGCAGTTACAGGCCGCACCACAGAGATTACTGGGCTACACCTTTCTCAAAGGTGTATTTCTAAATCAAACAGGATGAAGCACACCAGAATCCACAAAGTGTAGTTTATTAAGCGCTTTCGTCTTCTAAATAAAATCTTCTTCAGAATGAAATGATTACAAAAGCTGACCCTATATATATATATATATATATATATATATATATATATATATATATACACACACATACACACACACACACACACACACACACACACACACCCTTCCCCTACTTAACATAATTAATGAATTACATCACTGACAATTAACTAAAAGGAATACAACTCTCAAAATACAAGTACCACGTAAATGAATTCACGTAGTACATACTATCATATGCAACTATAAAATTCTTATAGCTTTAGATTACAAAAATTATTAAATAACATATAAGTATGATTACTTTAAAATTCTTTAAAAACTTAAAAATACTGTGTAAGTGATGTGTTAACTAATATATTTACATATATCCTTCAGTTTTTAGTCTGAGGATAGAACTTATAGATAGACTACTATTTAGACCGGGTTGTTGTGTGACATTAGTTCTCAATTGCCACTTTAATTCCCTGGATTCCAAATAGTCATTCAATGGCTCACCTCTATCACCCAATGTTACGTGTTCTAATACTGTAAACTTAAAACTATGTCCCTCATTGTTTATGACATGTACTGCCAGAACATTCTTCAAGTCATGTTTCTTAATGTCATAAAAGTGCTGATAAGCTGTTCTTCTAAGGGCATTGATGGTCTTCCCTATATAGAAACAGGGGCACTGGGTGTAGAGGGCTAAATAAACAACTGCTTTACTACTACAGGAAAATTTCTTTTTGTGTGTATGTTTACCATAGTTAGGTATACGAATCTCAGTGCCTTCTATAATGTATTGACATTGGAGACAAAAAACACACTTAAACATGCCACCTACTTGGGAGTGAATTTGCTGTGATCTTTCAAGCATGTTTTTAAATGTTGTGTCCTTCTTGTATACAATATTAGGCAATGTCCCCACTAAATCTAAATAATCTTTACTAGTGGTAAACAAATTCCAGTTACATTGAATTATTTGACTAATGCCCATAAACTGCTTGTTATATTTAAAAATTGCTGATTTATTAAATACATTAGTCTCAGACCTGGACTTATCTTCCTGTAAAACAACCCCTTTTCCAAGTAATGGGAAAAAATGCTCCCTCTCGCTCTTGGTGGCAACCTCCTGTAAAATTTAATCCACAAAACCATCGGGGTAACCTCTTCTTGTAAGCATACCTTTAAGAACTTGAATTTGTCCTAAAAAATCTTCGTAATCAGAGACCATCCTTGCATGTCTAACCCCGTGTACTTTTACCAGAGACCTTTTCTGATGCAATGGATGAAAACTACGAAAATGCAAGAGGGTGTTCGAATAAGTGGGTTTTCTAAAAATTGTTGTTTTAAAACAATTCTCTACTCTGTTTTTGCTAATAGTAATGTCCAAATAGTTTGTCTTATCGTACGTTATTGTATGGGAAAAATCTAGAAAATCAGTGCCGTCTTTAATAAAAGCCAGGAATTTATTAAACTCCTCCTCACTGCCATTCCATAGAATTACTATGTCGTCCAAGTAACGTCCATAGTAGTTCCGATATTTAACAAAAGGGCTAATGAAGATAAATTCTGTTTCCCAAAATGCTAGGACAATATTAGCAAAAATAGGAGCACAATTGGCCCCCATAGCATCCCCTTTGCATTGTTTGAATAACTGCTCTTCAAAAACAATTATATTAGTATCTAGTACTAATTCCATGAAGGTTCTGATAGTGAGAATACGGTCATGGTTAAAATGTGTATGTTGACAAAGATAGGTGTAAAACCACTCAATACCTGTGTCATGAGGAATTACAGAAAATAAATCCCTTAAATCTATTGTAACAAAAATCAACCCTTCATTATACATATTCTTATTGATTTTTCTCAGCAAATCCCATGAGTCTTTAACAATCCGACAGTTATTGAGAATAGTTTTAAGTTGTGTATCTAAGAATTTAGCAATAAAGTAAGTTTTGGATGCTTTTGCATCCACTATTGGTCGGGGGGGGGGGGGTGGCTAGGTCCTTATGGAGTTTTGGTATGCCAAATATTGTCGGAATCTTTGGACACTTAACCTTCATAAAATGTCGTTCTTCCATCATAATTTGTCTATTTAAAAGGAGTTCATCTAGTAATATGTCCACCTTCCTATATAGGATATTCTTTTCATTTAAGCTAATCTGACAATATGTATACATGTACAAAATACCAAACATTTTATTAATGTAAGAGTTGCTGTTCATAATAGCAAACCCACCCCCTCTTATCTGGTTTCATTACTCTAATTGCTTTATTGGCACAAATGTCCTGAACCAATTTCACCTCATGTGAATTCAAGTTATTTTCATCACATAATAACACATCCTTTTCCTTAAATAACTTGCAGATGTCATTCTCACACATTTTTTCAAACGTCTGAACTACAGGACATAAAGGGGGGTTAAATAAACTAGGCCTTTTACACATTTCTACATCAGTGGTATCCAAGGACATGCCCTTGAAGTAGAACTGAAAATTCAGCTTTCTGGTATACAGTTTTAAATTAATCAATACATCATCCAAAACTGCATCTTTACAAGGGACAAAGGACAAACCCTTCTCAAACACATCAGCAATGTCTTTGTCAAAAGTAAAGTCACTATAATTGTACACACTAAAATCTCCACATTTATTGCTTAAAATCTGAACAGAGGACTCATTCAAAACCCTTCCATTAAATAAATGCACATCACTTATTTCTGTTAGTACATTTTCCCTCTCCCCCCTGTAATTGTATCTGTAGTAACTCGTTCCCCCGCTCTGGTTCCTCAGCCATTCAGACCTCCTCAGAGGGGGAAATTCATTATTGTCATCAGATAAAAAAACATTATTAGTTTCATCATCATTATTATACGTAAAATTGTTCCCATTAGTATAATTGGTAGACTTGTTCTGACCTAAGGGAGGGGGTGGATATGCTCTATGTTGAGCATATTCCCTTTCATCCCTTTTCAGCTTACCATCTTTTTTATATTTTAAGTCAACTATATACTGATCAATACATTTAAAAATATTCAGATATTGTGATTGCTTAGATTCAAACAGTAAGTCTGATTGAATACTATTATCTAAAGATTTAACTTTTACACATAGGTTCGTCATTTTTCTATCATTGTCTCTCATTAACAGTCCAAAAGTTCACATCCATGTTTGCTGAATAACTCTATAAGTTCCATATGTAATACAGAGTCCCTTACCAAGCCCGTCAGATATTTCCACAACCGAAGGCCCTTGGGGATCTGCTCCCTTCGTTTAAACTCACGTAGATAACTGCTTTTGAGCTGGAGCTTGCGATAGTCCAAGGTAAGCAGTTCAAGTTGTTTAAGCTGTTCATTTAACGAACAATTAAAATCTTTGTTGTTGTCCAAGGATACAGGGCATCACTCATGGTCGCCCTCAAGCCACTGACTGAGGGAATTGCTTCCATTGTAAAAGGTTCTGCCCCTGGAGGTCCCAGGGTTTGAAGCAGTATGCAAATCTTCAGTACCCGATTGGTTGGAGATCTCATGATGTTGCCATTGGGCTGGTGTGATACCGCTGATACTTGTCTCACCCTCCACATTATTATTACTTATTCGTCTAGGCTGAGAAGCCTGCAAAGTGTCTTTTTGCTGGGTCAGCCTCTCCATAAGCAGGACCAGGTTTCCCACTGTGAAATTCAAAGTCTGCAATGCATGTGCCAAAGAATTAAGTGTAGGTGGATCCACAGTGTCTTTTCCTTCCATGATAAACAGCCAAAACCAGCAAAATGCAGTAGAAACTCAAACTCAAACAGGATGAAGCACACCAGAATCCAGAAGGTGTAGTTTATTAAGCTCTTTCGTCTTCTAAATAAAAACGTCTTCAGAATGAAATGATTACAAAAGCTGACTCTATATATATATATATATATATATATATAGATATATATATACACACCCTTCCCCTACTTAGCATAATTAATGAATTACATCATTGACAATTAACTAAAAGGAATACAACTCTCAAAATACAAGTACCACGTAAATTAATTAATGTAGTACATACTATCATATATATAGGGTCAGCTTTTGTAATCATTTCATTCTGAAGAAGTTTTTATTTAGAAGACGAAAGCGCTTAATAAACTACACTTTGTGGATTCTGGTGTGCTTCATCCTGTTTGATTTGAGTTTCTACTGCATTTTGTTGGTAAAGATGTATTTCATCAGCAGCCTTGCCAAAGTAGGTCATTTGATCTGTAGTGAGGGGGGCTAGCCTAAAATGCATTGCTCCCTACACAAACAAAAAACACACACGCAAACATCTACGCTTGCTATGTGTGGGACTAAAACCCCTACCAAAGTACTATATCACACTACGACATTACGCTCTTATAAGATACACCACAGATATTACTGGGCTACACCTTTCCCAAGGGAGTATTTCACAGTGAATGACATCAGCAGCCTTGCCAAAGTAGGGCATTTGAGTTGTATTGAGTGTGACTAGCCTAAGACACACACACAAACAATTGCCATGTCTGGGATTAAAACTCCAACCTAACTAGTTTTGCACACTACAGCATTACAAAGTTATAGGACGCGCCATGGAGTTTATTGGGCTACACTTTTCCCAAAGGTGTATTTCACAGTAATGACATCAGCAGTCTTGCCAATGTAGGGCATTTGAATTGTAGTGACTGTGACTAGCCTAAAAAACATTGTTCTCTACACAGACAGAGAGACACACACAAGCACACACATTTGCCATGTCTGAGATTAGAACTCCTACCTAACTAGTTTATCGAACTACAGCACTATGCAGTTGTAGGATGTGTCACAGAGATTACTGGGCTATGCCATTCCCAAAGCTGTATTTCAAAGTGGATGACATCAGCAGGCTTATCATAGTAGGGCTATGGGGAGGGCAGTACATGTGCTTGGGCCATAACCCATTCATCTAGAGGTTGACACACCACATGCAGGCACAAGCAAGGTTATATTCCACATGTACGTGTATGCAGCTGCTAGATGACTACTGCCTTGTACAGTCATGTTGCACAGCTAGCACTTGCACCACATAGTCTGTAATGCTGATGGATACCAGTGGCTAATTTCTACAGTGAGTGACATTTACACATCATGTGGTTGTAGCCATTTGGCTGTGTGCTGGGTGGGACAGGCCTCATAATGAATGGCTCTTTGTCACAGTCACTCTCTTCCACACATCTATGTATGTCTACTTTTGGCATATTATAGTGTGTTGTCCTTGGATATATGTCTGTATTCCTATCCAATGTGTGTGCAAAGCATGACTGGTGCATACTGAGGAGTGTATGCACTAACATCTGCAACTGTCAGATATGTATGGTCCACTGTTGTTTGCAGACATAGGCTTCATTTGTCTAAGTGTGTGAGCATGCCCAGTATGACCTTTTAGTATGTTGTCTGACATTGCCTTCATTTCTCTGTGTGTGTGAGCATGCCCAGTATTCCCTTTTGTATTGAATGTTTGGATCCATTCCAGGACGTTTGTACTCCAGTGCAGACCTTTGTGTTGTACACCTACAGGTAGAAAACTGTTTCTTCAGGGTATCCGTAGATTATATGGCAATATGGGGTCAAACTGTGCAAGAGATAATGTGTACTGTAGGCAATTGTGTCTGTGCTGCTTTTGCTATATGGTAATGGTGTTAGCAGAGATATTCAGACATGTGTACTTTTATATACTGTGATGTTTTATGTCCTCAAGTACTGTCAGGTGGACATTCTTGCTCACAGTGATGTCCTGGGGAACAAGGGTGAATGCAGCTGTGTCCAGTATTGTGGATAAATGCCTACATATTCAAGGAAAGTTATGCCATTCTGGAGGGGGAGCTGCAGACACTTGCTGCTGGGTCTGTGTATCCGGTTTGGCACCTTTTTTTTTTTTTCAATAATATTTTTTATTGTTTTCTTTTTTTCATTCCAAAACATTTACAAGAAAAAACACAGGTGTTGTTCATACAGTATTCAAAGCAGTATTCTTAAAACATATTTACATTATTTACATGAATGCTTCCATATTCTCTCTTAAAAGTAAATGATGAGGTTGTTTTCTCCAGGGTTCGTAATTTAAAGTAGTATAGTTTCAAATAATGTTATGTTTTTTTGTTGCGTATATTGAAGGCTTGTTTCAGATTCGATGTTTTATGCCAGTATAATATTGAACATTTGTTCCCATGATTTCAGGCTGGAGGGATTTTTGTTTTGTTTGTGTATTATGGATTTGTGGGCTAATATATGTTTTATTGCTAGGATCTTAAAATTTTCCCAAGAAGTTTTGGATGGGGTCAACCAGTTAGTAGCTATGTAGAGTTTCATTAGTAGAAAAATATTGATGAGGATGACTATTTGGTTTTTGGATAGGTTAGTTGGGGGGATATGTAATATTGTAAATTCCCAAGTGAGTGTTGATGACTGGTATCCCATCTTTTGTAGTTGTAGTTTCAGGGAGTTCCAAAGTTTAAATATACATTTTCAGCTCCAGAACATATGCAAAAGGTCAGCAGTTTCATCTTTACAATGTGGGCACTTGCGAGAGTTTTTTGGGTTGAATTTATGCAAGCTAAGGCATGTATAGTATGCATTATTGAATATCATAAGTTGGGTAAATGTTAATTTTTGAAGGGAGATGGATTTTACCGTTAGATTGAATGCTTGTGCTATTTTATTATCATCGATCAATGGTATTTTTTTTTCCAATAATTAGACAGTAATAGATGATCTTGATATTTGATGTCTTTTATCAATTTGTATGAATATGTTATAAATTTGCTACTTCGTAGAAGGGCTTGATTTAGTGAGATGCATTTCATCAAATCATCTTTATTAATAGTTATATTTTGAAAGTAGCTTTAGTGAGATGCATTTCATCAAATCATCTTTATTAATAGTTATATTTTGAAAGTAGCTTGTAGAGATTTCCTTAATCTGCCTCAAGATCAGTAGATATGATTTAGGAAGGCTCAGTTGATGTCTTAGTTCATGGGCGGAGGAGTTTAAATATGGATAAATATCTTGTAATGTTAAGTTAATTATGAGTGGGAATTTTTTCAGGTCTATTAGCTGATTATTAATTTTCAAGTTGGGGTTTTTGTGGAAGGGTTGTAGGGTAATCATGTGTTGGAGGAGATTTACTGATCTGAAAAGATTTTGCGTTAATGTTATATAGTTTCTGATCGGTTCCATTAGATTATATGTTTTATAGATGTCTCTGTTTAAAAAGGGTAGTGCTTTGGGATTTATATTCAGGCGTTCAATGTGTTTAAAACATAGTTTTAACCAGTGTGGGGACCAGTTGTTACTTTGTGTGTCATAATTTGTAATTCTTAGCGTTCTGTTGGCATTTATGATTAGGTAGTAATTTTCGAAGTTAGGTAGGTCTAAACCACCTTTGTTTTTCAGGGTCATCAGTTTATCATATGATATTCTACTTTTTTTGGTTCCCATATAAATTTAGCGAGTTCAGTTTGCATTTGTTTAAAAAATTTTTTGGGTATTACCAACTGTGAAGACATAAAAATGTATAGTAGTCTGGGCAAGATATTCATTTTAGTGATCGAAACTTTTGCTAGTGGTGGTAATTTCAGATTTCTCCATCTCTTTAGGTCACATAAAATGTGTTCCCAATTTTGTTTAATATTATTAAGATAAAAGTTTTTATTATCTGTAGAAAATGTAATTCCTAAATATTTGATCTTTTCCTCAGATTTTAGTTGACCTATCAATGGTAAGAGTGAGAAAGGTTTCGGAGTTCTTAAAGAAAAGATGTTGGTTTTTTAAGGTTTATTTTATAGTTTGATATTACTGCAAAATCTTCAATAGCAGATAGTATTTTTTTGGTGTCTGAGATTGGTGTTGTACAGTATATGTTAAGGTCATCGGCAAAGGCTGACATAGTTATTCTTGTGCCATAAATTACTGGGGCATTATGATATATATTTTGCTTGATGTTTAAGAATAGGGGTTCTAGATATAGGTTAAATAGTAGAGGAGATAGAGGACATCCTTGTTGGGTTTCATTTCTGATTTGGATTCTGTTAGACCACCTTTTATTTATATATAATGTTGTATATGGGTTTTTGTATAGTGTTTTTAATGTTAGGATAAATTCTTGGGGTATATTAAAGTAGGGTAAGATCTGAAATAAAAAAATTATGTTGACTCTATCGAAGGCCTTCTGGGCATCTATAATGAGTGCATATATGTTTAGATTATTTTGATTAGCATATGATATTAATGTGTGTAGTGTTAAAGTATTATCACTGGGTTGTCTAGATGTTAAGAAGCCAGCTTGTTCATTAGATATAATTATCTTAGATATTTTCTTCAGTCTATTGGCCAAAATAGATGTCAGAATTTTTGTATCAATGTTTAGGAGTGCTATAGGTCTATAGTTATCTGGGTTCTGAAGATCCGTCTTTTCTTTGGGTATGAAAATTGTTTTGGAAGCATTAAAGTGAACATCATTCATTTTATTGTTTATTATGTAATTTAATATGTGCGATAGAATTTGTGCGGTCATATTGCAGAACGTTTTGTAAAATTCCACGGTAAGACCATCTGGGCAAGGAGATTTGTGTGGTTTCAGTTTTTTAATTGTTGATATTATTTCTTCAGTGGATATTGGTTTTATTAGATCTTTCTGTAATTTCTCATCAATTTTCGGAAAGTTAAGTTTTTGTAGGCATTCACTATTATTTTCATTTAAGAGTGAGTTTTTTTGTTCTCCATAAATTTGTGAGTATATCAATTCAAAAACTTTGATAATATCTTCAGTTTTCATGAAGGTTTTATTCTTAAAGGATATTTCAGGAATATGAGAGGGTGACCTCGACTGATTAATGATTCTTGCTAGTGCCCGAGATGGCGTTTGTATATGATTGGCATATTTTGCAAGTATTTTAGTTTCATGGAATGATAATTTGTTATTTTGAGTCAGGAAAAGGTCTTTCTGGCATTTCAGTAGTTCTGTTTCAGTTTGCGTGTTGTGGTTTTTCATTAAATCTTGTTCTAGTGATTTGATTTTATCCTCTAGTAGCTGTATCTCTAATTTGGATTTTTTATAGTACGCAGATTTTTGAAGAAAGATGCCTCTTATTTGGGCTTTAGATGCCGCCCATTCAATATCAGGGGGTATTGCTGTTTTACTACCTTAACTAGTGAGGATTTAAGTATATCCTGGATTTCTTAGACAATTTCTTTTTTATTTAAAATGTTGGGGTTTAAGGACCAGTTGTATCCCCGGTAAGGTGTGTTATTTCTGTTATCTTTACTGATGTTTAGGGTAAATTTAGAGTGGTCAGATAAATAGCGGGGATGTATAGATACTGTGGGGTCAAGATATATTAGCGCTTCTGAAATTATAAAGAAGTCAATTCTTGACCACATTTTATGACACTTGGAGTAAAATGTAAAGTTGTTTGCGGAATTTGTTTTATTACCATGTTTAAAGGGATCGTATAATTTAAAGTCATATTTAAGTTCACTTAATGCTAACGTTGGTTGGTTATTGGATGATCTTTGTGGACTTGATTTATCCTGTTTTGGGTTTTGGTAGGCGTTCCAATCCCCCCCTATGATTATGTAGTGGTTGTTATATTGATTTAAGATAGGGTATAGTGAAGCAAAGAAGGAATGCTGATTGTTGCATGGTGCATATATATTGAGAATTATAATAGGCTTATCATAAATGGAAGTTGAAATAATTACGTAACACCATCTCCCTTCGTTATCTATTTTGGAATCTATGATTTTGTGTTGATAATGATCTTTAATGATTATTGCTACACCAGCACTATTTTTACCTTCAGAGGCTATTATTTCTCTTATCCATTTTTTCTTTTTTATTTCTGACCATTGGTCATTGGTTAAATGAGTTTCCTGAAGCAGTATAAAGCTAGCCTTAGCCTGCAGATATAGATGAAGAAAGAGTTTCCTTTTTTTATGTTCTGGAGCCCTTTAATGTTCCGTGAATCTATTTCCCACATTCAGAAATCTTTTAAGTTGTTTAAGTCGTCTTGGAATATGTGTGTATATAATGGTTTAAGTAGATTATTTGTCAAAAGTATGTTATGGAAGCATTCTTTAATTCCCGTCCCTCCCCTGTGCCTACCCACTATTCTCCTGGACCAGGAATTTAACAGGACCTTACAAAGATTTGGTGTTGTCTTTTTTTGTATTAGTAGTAAGAAAAAACTTTGCTTGTTAGCGTATGGGAGGTAAAGGAAACTTACTGGTCCTGTATAACCTAAAATTATTTGTACAAAGCCTATCCCACTCATTCCCTAGCACACACTGCTATTGTAATCTACGTCTCTTCTTGTTGGGTTTAATTATGGGGTGTCAAAGATTGAATAATTCTTTACACCATTCCTGGATATAACTTAATATAGGGAACATTGGTTTATTCCATTAAGCACTAATACTATTTGAGAGATTTCAAACTATAGATTATTATCTTTAATTAGTTCTATAACTATATACATTATGGATATATCTTCCTTGTCTAGTCTTATTTTGTATGTGTTTCTATCTTCTCTAGGCCAGATTTTTATATCTCTGTTTGTACCTTATCTTACTTAGGTGAGGTGTTCGAATTTTAAGTTTCAAGTGAAGTCCAACTCCTAGAATCCATCATTTTACTATTATTGTCCTGAGGCTTTAATCATTGAATGGCATTGTGTTAATAAGGTCTTATGGTGATTGTTCTCTACCATATATTTGGTGTTCATCATATATTGGAATCTATAGGATCTTTACTTAGTCCTGGAGAAAACAATATATATATATATATATAACTGTTCATGTTTATATATATGTATAACATGGACACATATAGTTAGGCATTTCGTTGGAGTACCTATCAAACACAAAAAGGTTATAACAACTAGTAGTTAGCAATCAGTTATTTGTTAAAGTAAAGCATCTTAAGAGCTTTTCCATAAATGTGAGCTTCAAGTTTTGAGTTATTTATAGCTTTCGTTAGTTTAACATGCAAATAGTGAGTCCCTTCCTGTTTGTAGTTCCTTGTAAACTGCAGTTATAATGTAGTGTTAGGCAATTTCCATCTATATTTCCAAATGTTAGACTATTCCTGACTGTAGGAAAGCAATTCCAATAAAGTAACAGAAATATGGCACAGATTAAGTATTCCTTCAGTAATATCACACTCTTTTCTACCTGGGAGGTGAATATTGGGATAGATTGGGGTTACAGATGCCTAAAGTCTGATCATAATACTGTTAGCAAACAGAACAAGATTTTCAGTACAGATTATAAAACATAAAACATAATGATTTGTTTTATATGATCATAATAAGGATACTATGTACTAGCTTATTATACAATTTGTTAAGCAAGTAGGTGGGCTGTGTAAATGTTCTTGGGACCCTACACCATCTAAGTGTTCCTTTCCCGTAGTCCTGTATGATTATGGCATGTAGGTTAGTGGCACGAAGTAAAGTAGAAGCTCAAGTCTTCTGCTTGTGTGCTTGTATTTGTGTGTATGAGTGTGTGTGAGCTTGTGTATGAGCTCCGTTTTTTATTCATTGTCAATTTGCTAGTGATCTGTAGAGAAATATAATGATTACATTGTTTTTTTTTTTTTTTTTTTTTTAATATGTAAGCCAAATTTCCTTTATCTGGGGGGTATTCACGAAGCTCTAGTTAAATAGCCCTATGTACTGAAGGAGAAAAACAAGACTGAACTTTCTGGGGCAGCATTGGAGAGCTTCATTATTACAGCTAATATTACAATCACTACTTCTGGACTTTTACTGTAATTCCTGTTTTTTTTTTTTTTTTCTTTAAAAAAGAAAACATAAAAAGAAAAATATATAAAGTGGCATACATATATATATAGATATTATCCACATTTCCCTCATGAAAGCTGTTGCAGGCTTAGATATATAAAAGAATGATTTTACAGAATGATATTTACTATTATCGGGCAAAGGGAGTGTTGTATAGTGTTGTTAGAGGTGTATTTAATGTTTGTGTAACTATACAATACCTTTTCTTTAGTTACAGTTCCTTTAGACTTCCCTCCGATCTTCAGACAGCCAGGTAGGTTGTTTAGCTTCTCGAAGGGGGACTCAGATTTCCAGCGGACTTCCTGAAGCGCCACATCTTGAAGATGACCACTCAAGCTGTACATCCAGTTTTGGTTCCTCTCGTGCAATGCCAGTGTGATGCGCAGATCATGTACTTCCTGTTTCGGGTCTCGCGCTTTTTGTAGAATGGGAAAAGAGTTTGCGCCAGTCCTAAAGCACGGCCTAGGCAGGGTAAACACCAGATATAGGTAAAATAAGACCTCGGCTGTTGGTGGGAGATGAATCTGACCTCAGTGGTTCAGCAAATCGGATCAGAACTTAAAGCTAGATCTCGATGGCAGGATTGGATTTAAACACAGACATGAAGGTAGATTTTGCTTCACTCTCACTGGTAACTGAATACTTGATCCCATCGACTGAAAATACTAAGGTATTTGGGTACTTCATTTGAAATTTTAGCTTTTTATCTATCAGGAATTTGCAATAAGGAGATAAAAGCTGTCTGTTTTGTCTAATTTGCAGGGGCAAGTCCTGGGCTAGAGATATTCTGTTGTTATTCCATATTAATGGACCTCCATTTTTCTTTGCTGCTAATAGTATTTTATTAACATCTTGAAAATTGAGAAGTTTGGCATAGAAAGGTCTTGGAATACTTGAGGCTTGAGATTCTCTCAGGGCTCTGTGTGCTCTTTCTAATGTTATTTGATGTGCAGTTTTTGGGTCTTTGAGTAGTGTTGCAAATATTTGGATGATAGATGGGATCAATTCATTATGTTGTACAATTTCCGGTATACCTCTGATGATTATGTTATTTCTTCTAGATCTTGCCTCAAGGTCAATAATTTTAGCTTGGATAGTTTGAATGTCTGCTTCATGTGTATCAGATTTTTTAGCTAGCAGGGCTATTTTGTCCTCATTCTCCATAATTTTGGCTTCAGTTTTGTCCATTCTTTCCAGGATTTGATTGAAGGAAGTACCAAAGGATTGTACTTGAGTAGATAAATCTTTTATGGCATCTTGTATAGGTAATAAAGCTGCTTTAATATCTTCCAAGTTTGCTAGTTGATCTGTTTTATTTTTAACCCCTGACTTTACAGTATCCTGTTGCTTTATTGTTTTCTGTCTTTTAGAGTTTAAATCTTTCTCAGGTGATAAAAGATCTGATAGTTTAGTTTTTGTTGTTGTAGTGTCCATATTTTTATCTTCTTTTGGCATTTTGTGAAAGTAGTAACTTCTTGGTTTATGGTTGGGTGTGTATGAGAAGAGTAGAGTGTTCTGAGCACACGGCTTCTATCTCTGAGTCTTTCTTCAGTTCCAGGTAATCAGTTATAATCTTGATAGATTTGGTGTTTCTTCAAGTTCATTCACCCCTTCTGGGTTTCTGGATGTTAAGTAGATTTGTAGTTTCAGAAAATTGTTATTGTATAGGTCTAGGTAATTCCTCTGAGTTAATTTTTCCTCTGAGTATTTGGAGAGCTGTAGATTAGCAGTGTTCACAGAATGGCAGCCATCTTTGAATCTTCCCCGGTTTGGCACCTTGGTGCAGTGCTGGCAGAGGATCCCATACTTGTACATCCATCGACATGACATTATGGCCTTATCTTGCTGTGGCAATACCTCACAACTGTACAAATTCACACAGGTTACCCAGAGGCAAGGGTCATAAGTCAGGACATTACCCCTATTGTGGTGTACAAGCAGGTTTGTAGCTACCCATTTATGTGTTTGCAGCCAGGGATAGTGTGTGCACACAGCTGTGTGTCGGACCTTGCACATTACATGCTGCCCATGCTCCCATCCCCCCTCTATTATTCCATCTTCTTCCATACATTATGCATACATTCTCTGATACTTTCCCTAAGGTTATCACCTCATCACAACTGTGTTTTGGTGTTTGTCCACAGTTCATGCAGTGGGACATGTTGGCCATGTTACTGTGGTTTATCCACATGGCCTTGCATATGGCTTATATGGAGTGTGCTATGTTGTTATTTGGGTGTCCATGACATAACATGCATTGGCAGCATGTTTGAGACACAGGCCTTTGCCAGAGGCCTGTAGGCCATTAGGTGGTGATGCAGGCCAGCTGTGACAGGCCGTTGCATTCTGTCAGTCCTACAGTCCCAGATAGCCATACAGTATATTTCCCTGGGGTGACAGGGTAGGTGTGCTAGGTGTTCATGCCAATGCTTTCTATCAGTATTGATCAGGTGTTGTAGATGCTGGCAGGGTGCTACCTACAGCTAGGGACACACCTGCATGGGACACTTGCACTGCATGCTGCATTCTTTTGCTATTGACATATACAGGTGGGGGTCATATTGTACCCATTTCCAACAGCAGGGATATGACCAGAGAGGTACCTGTGGGTGGTGTTTGGGTGAGCTGGGTGCATATGTGCTATGGACACTACTTGGATCTGATGCACGGATATGCATGGGATATTTCAGTTATGCTGGCATGTGCAGGTACATCAGCTGTTTCCCAATACATCAGTCCTATCACCTTTGTGATCTGGAAGTGTTTGGGCAGATGACACCAGTATTCCCTACTACAGGTCCGGATAATGTGATGCATACCTGTATGTACAATTCCAAGGGTGTGTCCATTTCACAGTTACACATTATATACTGTATGTCTGGTGTACTTTCCCCTGTACACTGCTTGTATATCTAGCCCAACAGCCATGCCATGTCAATCTTTGAGATGGTGACACATATTACCACCATACATTTACAATGGCCTACTGCTAGCATGTGTTATACTGGTGGGTATTCGCTTTGGCACTGCAGTTGTAAGTACTTGGCCCTGTCATCAGTAGTAGTGGGCAATGGCCACCAGGTCATACCTCAACATGCATACATACCGACCACTCTCACACAATATGAAACACACACCAACCTAACACACACATACCTGCATATTGTACAAATGCTACAATCTATCCTGCTACCTTGGCCAACTCTGGGCATCTGTGCTCCACTGATATTATACCTACACATACATGTTACTACATTTCTACATAGGATTGGGGGAGGCACACCTGACTGTTACTACATGTCTACATAGGATATGGGGGGCAAACCTGACTGTTTCTACATTGCTATACAGGATTGGAGGGGCACACCTGACTGTTACTACATTTCTACATAGGATTAGGGGGACACACCTAACTGTTACTACATCTCTCCATAGGATGTGGAGGAGGGCACACCTGACTGTTTCTACATTGCTACACAGGATTGGGGGTGCACACCTGATACTTGTACACATTTGCTATGACTGTACTGGTATGTCAGGTACTCCATTTCATTCTGTTTTCTAACCTATGATGCTGACTAGAGGCATATTAGTGTACTACAGGTCTTACGTTTGATTGACCTACATATTAATTTCTGACTTCCTACCCTTCAGAACTAAAATCCCACTGCCTTACCTGATGCATTCTCTCTGTGTAGGCCTGGGGGATAAGGTTACCCATAGGCATCATTCAGAGGCCTCAGCACAGCCTCTGTTTGTGTTTGTCTACACCTTTCCTGCTGGCTGTGACTATTGTTGGGTATGTGAACCTCCCTGACTGTCATGTGTGTGTTATATGGACACACATGTGGCCCAGCACATTTCCTGCAGTGGGATTTGTCACCATGTGTAGTACTGCCTACTATGGTGACACCAGTATTTGTTACAGATCTCATGCTGCCACTATAGGTGTCTACTATCTGCTGGCATCCCATTCAGCCACCCGATTCCCTTGCATGCTCACATCCATGCCATAGATACAGGTAAACACATACTACTGCATTCGGCAACTGGTAAGTTGAGTGACTTACCTTGTGGGTGTGCCAGTATTGAGGGTGGTGCTGGATGGCTGACTATGTCGGATGCACATAGTACAATCCCTACACATGGATGAGTACAAGTAATGACATGTTTGACATCACTTTTACTGTATGTGCAAGTCAGAAATAGGTGTCATTCCCTGGGTCCCTCCTGTGTCAGTGTATGTGCTATGCGTTGCCTCTTTGCCAAGGCCAGGGCATACTGGGCATGCCTCCTTCTGCCTACTAGGGCAGTCTCAGGTTGTTCCTCCTTCGAGTCACTCTGTGCCTGTGCAGGCCTTGGCAATGGTGGGGGGCTGTATGGCCCTGCCCCATGCTGTTCCTGCTGCAGCTGTTTCTGCTGGATCATATTGTGTAGCATGGCATATACGATGACAATTTGAGTACATGTAGCTGGTGAGTACTGCAAGGCTCCACTGGATGTGTCCAGGCACAGGAACCATGAGTTGAGCATCCCAAACACACACTCTATTATGATTCTGGTCTGTGTGTGTGTGCCTCGTTATGGCGTTCTTGTTTGTGTGTGTGTGCATTTCTGATGGGTGTCATCAGCCACGGCTCCAGAGCGTACCCAGCATCCCACACTAGGTGAATGTAAGGGATGTCCCCACTGGCAAATCTCTGCTTCAGCTGCATCAGATGCCAGGTGTGGGAATCGTGATAGCTTCCAGGTCTGCCAGCACATACATTCATTATTATGCCCAGGGAATTGCACACAACCTGGCAGTTGATGGAGGGGAAGCCCTTGCAGTTGATGTAGACCCTACCCCGCTCACTGGGTGGTGCTTTGATGCATATGTGCGTGTAGTCTATAGCACCCACTACCTTAGGGTTTTCTGCTATTTGGTGGAAGAGATGCATATTACTGGCCAATGCCTCACAGGTGTTCGGGAAATAAAGGTGCTCACCGGCATGTGCTGACATGGCATCCAGGAACTAGTGGAGTACCCTGGATGCTGATGCCTGTGAGATCCCCATGATATCCCCAGTTGGCCTTTGGAAGGTACCTGTAGCTAGTATTCTTAGGCTTACTCATACCTTCGTATTCACTGAGATGGGTTCCCCTCTGTTAGTTCTGTGTATGAGATGTGGCTGGCACAGCTCAACAATTTGCTGTAGGAGGTCCATGTCCACCCTATAGTGCTCCACTATCTCCAGCTCATGTAGCCTCGGGTAGGTTACACTGGGTCTGTACACTCTTCTCCATCTCCTCACTGTGGGTTGGTCACAGCATTCACATCCTCACCACCCTCAGCCTCTTCCACATGTTGTTGTATGATAGCTATTGCAGCCCCTATCTTTTTGTTGTTTTTGTTTGTTAAAAGTTCCCCGCTTGCATACACCGGTGGTGTAGAGTATGTGGGAAAAACCAGAGAGATAGGTGTTTGCATAGTTTATAGTAGTGTTCTGGGCTGGGCTGGTCTGCTGCCTGTGTAATTGGCTGATTCTGGTACATTTCACCTGCCAGCTATTCTAGTTTTCCTAGATTACCTTCCTACTGCTGTTTTCCCTTCCCATTGCCTTCCTGTTTAAGGCCGGGGGCACACTGCACAAACACAGTGCTGAAATGTGTACAGAGCTGCTATTTTCTGGTTTACTTTTTTTATGTTTAAAACCCAGTGTGCGGCATGCACACCTGCTTAGACAATGTAAAGAGTGCTAGGCAGCCTGAGACACACACCCTTGCTTAGCTCTGCTAAGCTAAGGGCAAACCCGAGCCATAGGGCTCCAATCCACTCACGGTATGCCAGACACACCCCCGCATGATGTCAGCTAACTCTTAGGCTTGCACCAAGCTATTCCTGCTCTTACATTGTTGGGTGCTGACTAGCATGCAGGGGAAATCTGGGAATCAGTATCATTCCCCTCATTTGCATAGGTTTGCCTACTGATGCATAGTTACAGGTCCCACACTGAGCCTCCCCCCTAAGCAACCATTATTCACTGGCAATGTTGTCTTCTGCCTGCCCTTGAATATAACGGCAAAACAGTGATTTTGGTTAGAATGCTTATTTTAGGTTTATTTTCTTATTTTTTGCCCGATCCCATTTACACACCGCTGCCCTACGCTTAAACAGCATCAGCTAAAAAAAAATAAAAGTTGATTTTTTTTTATTTTTGCAACTGTTTTCCTTGCCAATGGCCTTATATATGGCCATTGGCATGCTTTCTACATAATATCCACCCTTTATTTGGAGCTGTCATGGCTCCGTTTTGTAGTTTGCAGAAATGTACTCCGTTACTGGCGGAGTACATTTCTGCAGATTACACTAGTCCTGCACGGCCAGCTTCCTGGATCGCAAATTCACCTAATTTGCATGGATTTCTCCTGCAAATGGGGTAATTTGCATACAGGTCTGCGTCTGTGCAGGACTAGTGTAGGGGCGCTAGTGCACGTCCCTACATCTTATTCCTGGATCGCACGGCAGAGATATTGCCTGCTAGAGCTCCTACACTAGTCCTGTACACCGTGCAGGGCTTGCTGAATCCATGGGTTTATCTAATATGTGTGTGTGTGTATATGTGTGTGTGTGTGTGTGTGTGTGTGTGTGTGTGTGTGTGTGTGTGTGTGTGTGGTGCATGTGTGAGTGTAATATAGCTATATATATATATATATATATATATATATATATATATATATATATATATATATATCTATATGTATAACCTCTGCGTGTGTATATGTATTTATATATAAGCAGATAAATATATATATATATATATACACATATACACACACACACACACACACACACACACACACACACACACACACACACACACACACATATATGTGTGTGTGTGTGTGTGTGTGTGTGTGTGTGTGTGTGTATGTATATATGGGTCTACTTCTATATTTGAAAAGCCACATTACCAAGACAAAATATTCCCAGGGCTAGTAAACACTTGTCCAACATGGGGAATTATGCCCTTTCTCCAGTGCAGTGCGATCTTGGAGTTGGTATATATATAGCTTGGGGGGGTGCAGACCCCAACATCAGGGGGTGTGGGGATTGTAGCCCACCATCTAGGTGGGTTTTACCTG
>NC_056728.1:150978172-151123172 GCF_019279795.1 Protopterus annectens | reverse complement strand
TTGTTTTATGATTTGTCCATTTTCCCTTGTACCAAACTATCTATATAAAGAAGGTTTCTTAATGCTGATTTGACAAACTGAATATCAGAGGTCCTATCAGACAGCCTTGGAGAAACCGTACACATAAGACGGAATAGTCAGAAAAGCATCAGCCTATAGTAACCTGAATTATTCTGTCTTAAAAGCTCTTTCATAATGGTTACATGGCCCTTCTGAGAACTGTCAATGACTTAAAAGAGAGAGAGTGTGGTTATCTTTATGTAATGTTTTACCGAAGTTGATGAAGGTGGCCTTGTTCGTATATTCCTATTTCCTTCCACTGAGAACTAAGCTTCTAAATAAAACATTACCCACGACTGTGATAATACTTGCAACCACATCTTTTTTGTTCCTTGTGATTAAGGGTGGAATTTAATAAAGCCTACACAGAGTGATTCTCTGTGTAGGCATAGTGTTACGGCCCGAACATGGAACATGGCCAACCGAGCAATCCAGGAAATAAGGTTGAGGGCGTGCATGAGCATGCAGACATGGTGGTGTCCGTGGAATGCAAATCACCTCATAAGCTGGTGAAAACCATGCAAATGAGGTTGATTTGTGATCCAGTAAGCAGAAAGGCACCGTGTAGGTGCTGTATTGGTGGAAGAAATGTATGGGGATACAAACTGTGTACTGGACTGCGAAAATCACACAGGGGCTGTAAAAGGCTAGGAAAAAGGGTGGATATGGTACCGTATGCATGCAGATGGACAAAACTATGGCCAGTTAGTCCTGAAAGCAATGCAAATCATTAAAAATTAATAAATGTTTTTAATACATATACTATGTAGTTCCACGCAAACATGCTGTTTTGGAAAAAAAAATAAAAAGTGTACAAATGTCAAAAGTATACATTTGCCAATATAATGTATTACAGTGCCTAGATTGCAGAGTATTATAATGGCAGGTGTCAGTGGTTGCCATGGAGGCAGGCCCTGGAGTAGTACAGTATCCAGGATATACTCAATTAGCTGTATATAAATGAGCTGGGGTTACTGAATAGCAAAAAGGACTACAGTGTCCGCCGATGCAACACTTGGTCAGGCTAGAACCATGTAGGTAGTGGTAGAACAGGTATCTGATATCAAAAGGGGGTGTGTCACAGTATGTTAAAGTGGATTGGAACTCAGCGGTGCCTGTTTAAGCTTAGCTAAACACAGCTAAGCAGGGGTGTGTCTGATGCTGCTGAGCATGTTTTAGCTAGTTTAAGAAAAGCTGAGTCTGGCCTTGATTGTGAGAGTGTCAAAACTGCTGAGCACTGTTCACACTAGCGCCGCGGGTTTGTGCAGCATGCTGTACTGCTTAGCAGTGAAAGAAATAGGGAAAAAATTGCCTAGGAAAGGTAGAAGTAACTTATAAGCCCTGTCCAGCAGACACTGGCCCATTTAAACCCCCAGAGCTATAACTATCAGGTGGAATGCAGCATAATGAGCCAATCACACAGGCTGCAACTGCAGTACACCACTATAAAGTATGCATACACTCTACAATCAGATTTTCCCACATACTCTGCACCAATGGAGAACACACTTGGGAATTTTAACTGACAAAATGCTAGGGGCTGCTACATCTGTATGTGCTTGAGGCTGAGGTCACTGAAGAAGATGATGCTGACAATAGGCCCAGACTGAGGAGAAGAGTGTTCAGGCCCAGGGTAACCTTCCAGGGGCTACATGAGCTGGAGATTGTAGAGCACTACAGGGTGGGCAGGGCATACTACAAGAACTCACTGAGCTCTGCCACCCTCAACTCATACCCAGAGCCAACAGAAGGGAACCCATCCCAGTAGAAACAAAGGTATGTGTAGCCCTTAGAATATTAGCTACAGGTACTTTTCAAAGACTGACTGGGGATAAAACGGGGATCTCACAGGTATCTGCATCCAGGGGACTCCACCAGTTCCTGGATGCCATGCAAGCACATGCCAGTGAGCACATTTGTTTACCCCGCACCCCTGAGGTGAGGATCAGCAATATGCATGTCTTCCACCATGTAGCCTACTACCCTGAGGTACTGGGTGCCATAGACTGCACTCATGTGCACATCCAAGCACCTCCAGGTGAAGATAGTAGGGTCTACATCAACCGCAAGGGGTATCACTCCATCAACTACCAGGTCATGTGCAATGCCCAGGGTATTATCATGAATGTGTGTGCTGGCAGCCCTGGCAGCTATCACCACTCCCACATCTGGCATGTCTCACAGCTGTACCAGACATTTGCCAAGAGGGACATCCCATATGGCCATCTACTGGGGGATGCTGGCTATGCAATAAAACAGTTGATGATCACACCCATCAGAAATGCACACACACCAACTGAGGAAAGCCATAATGAGGCACATGCACAAACTAGGAACATCATAGAGCATGTGTATGGGCTGCTCAAGTCATGGTTCCACTACCTTGATATATCTGGTGGAGCCCTGCAGTACTCTATAGCCACACGTGCACACATGTTCATAGTATGTGCCATGCTACACAATATGATCCTAATGAAACAGCTGCGGCAGGAACATCACAGGGAAGGAATACACATCTCCCCACCACTGCTAAGGTCCCCACAGCCACAGGGAGACTGGGAGGAGGAACCCCCTGAGCCTATCCCTGTAGGCAGATGTAGGCATGTCCAGTATGCCCTAGCCTTGGACAGAGGCAACATATAGCACATCCACTGACAACCTAGGGACTGACACCTCACTCCGACTCACATAAATAGTAAAAAGGATGTCAGCCACACCACACAACCTTTACCTTACCATGTATTGGCTGTGTATGACATGCATTAGACAGAGACAGCCCTGAAGCACTGTTATCTCAACTGCTGATGGCACAAGGTAAGACACTGTTCTTTACAATAAATGAATGTGGTAGTAGACTGTGGTAGCATATGTATGGACCTGCCGCATGTATGCAAGGGAATAGAGTGGGCTACTGGAATAGCTGCAGACAACTGACAGCTGTGTGGAACAACAGGAACTCTCTGTCTAATACTGGCCAACCCTTAATAGGCCTCAAGCCAGCAAAACCCAATGCACTATGTGAGGGAATGACATAAATCAGGGTCACAGGACATATGCTTGACTGTCAATACTAGAGTCTCCTACCCCCAATACACCCGTGTCCCCATACAACTGCAGTCACAGTATGTTTGCAAGATAATAGCAGCAGAACACACAATGGCTGGGTTGTCCCAATCAACTTGGTAACATGTACCATTTCCCCAATATGCAAGGGTCAAAGTGCTATGTTTTCCTGTGGTTGACTGGCTGCACCTACTGTTTTGCATGTGAGCTACACCTAGGGTAGGAGTTCTACAGACTGTCCATATATGTCAGTA
Organism: Protopterus annectens; assembly: GCF_019279795.1. Taxonomy (NCBI): domain Eukaryota; kingdom Metazoa; phylum Chordata; order Ceratodontiformes; family Protopteridae; genus Protopterus; species Protopterus annectens. The sequence goes on along the minus strand of NC_056728.1, from coordinate 151,119,795 downwards.
TTTGTTACTGAAAGAAAGCTGGACAAAGACAGACACAATGGAGGGACAGGGGGCCATGGATAGTGGACAGTACATAGCCGTCAGTAACCTAGGTAGTGGCTAGTAGAGCAGCAGGTTGCAACAAGTCAGTGTAGCAGCAGGATATAATGGCTGTCACATAACTGTGTCAGGACTTACAACAAGTCAGTGGGTACCATCCATACCCCACAAATGTACAGCGTTTTACAGAATATCCACATTTATGGCTCATATATTTGTACTATTTGTCATAACATTTGCAGTTTTCTGGCAAACTATTGGCAAATCACTAAAGGTTGCTGTGAGAAACTAATAACAAACAGCTGAGATGCAAACTTCATACCCATTGTAAAATGTATGCTAATAAATAAACATTCCACCAACTGTCTAGGTTTGTAAGAATAATATTAAAATCCTGTCCCCATGTTTGGGCCTATGTCCCATTGTTACATATGGCCCTGTCCACATTAATGGATGTAAGAGTATGAGAGGTTTGGGCGACATGTAGCCTTATAGTAACAGTACAACACAAAACATCTGAGTACCAGAGTAAATGTATGGGGCACTATGCTGAACAACCTGCAAAACAGGTACAGTCAGAAGTGTGAAGTCTGTAACCCTATGTGTAGTGTTACATCTCTTACCCTAGTCACAGCATACCTACAACTACATAGAGCAGCAACTGTGGACGAAGCCAGGAACTGGAGCAGGGCATGACAAAGGCCCACATATAAGGGGAAGGAGGAACTACTGTCCAGACAAATGTAGAAACTGCAGAATATAACAGTTCGTGTAGAAGCATCGGTTCCCTGCAGTGTATGGAGTCGATAACCCAAATGTCTGTCAGAATTTCCTCACATCAGTCTATAACGATCTGCTGTTGATGTACCAAGAAATCACAGTGCTATGTAAAATCTACTAGACATATTATGCAAAACTCTGTTCAGTCCAATACACACTGTACGCAACCTACATATGGGTCAGATATTACAGAGAGCACACAGCCAGGAAATCCCTCAGCAGTATATCAGGGAGGTGCTGGACTTTTCCACCAGGTGCAGCAGACAATTGGCTGTAGCACAAAAAAATCCTGGTCTGGAATCCAGGTAGTTCTGGCCTGGAGTCCCATTGTAATTAATGATGGTCATAATGCTCATGCTCCTACACTTAGCTAATACATCTGACTATAGAACTGTGATGTCCATATATCTCTGTGCATACAAAGAGCTATGTATACCTCAATTGTCTCTCCCTATCCCCATTAGACATAATTACCCTTATCTATCTGTATGTGGCACATATAAGATATATCTGGATCTGTTGAGTTTAATATAGACACATATATATAGATCACACAAACACACACACACACACACACACACACACATATATATATGTATATATATATATATATTTATATATATATATATATATATATATATATATATATAGAGAGAGAGAGAGAGAGAGAGCAGACAGAGGAGGGTGGAGGGAGAGAGAGAGCAGAAAGGCATGGTGTGATGTAGTGCTGCAGCCAGTTGTACACCAACTGTAACCAGTGGTGCATGCTAATAAAATGGTGAATTGTAGTGTGTAATAGTAGGTAGGTAGGGGTTCTAATATTACATCGGCCACCTTGTGTGTGTGTGTGTGTGTGTGTGTGTGTGTGTGTGTGTGTGTGTGTGTGTGTGTGTGTGTGTATATTCCACATATATCAGAATACACATGCCCAACAGGCCTATGTCTGTGCAATGGTCACTTATTTTATGGCCCTGTAACTGGTGTCCTCCTCAATAGTGGCCTCCCTGTCAGCAGCTACTGATGTCATCCACCCCAACAGCAGTGGCAGACACTACCCAAATGCATAAGCTCTGTGGCGCATGTGATAACTAAGTAGCATTATAGCGTATAGAGCTAGCTAGGTAGTGGTTCTAACCCCAGTAACGGCAGCTCAGTGGGTGTGTGTGCATGTGTGCAAGTATATCCCCTAGCTGCTGTGCGTAATTCTTGCCTATGTATGTGCAATGCCAATGCATTTTAAAGCTTGTGTCTACCTGTGAACCCCCCTTTGGCCTACCTTACACGGCCTGCTGATGTCATCAACCTTACATGCACCATTAAACACTTTCCAAACAAATAAGGTTTGTAGTGCATGCAATAAGTACATAATACTATAGTGTATACAGTTAGATAAATAGGGGGTTCTAATCCTAACAATGGCAACTCAGTGTGTGTGTGTGTGTAACTATATCCCATGGTAGCTCTGTGTATGTCTTGACTATGTTTGTGCAATGGCAGTACATTTTAAGGCCTGTTACCCCCCCCCCCCATTGGATTACTTTACAGGGCCTGCTGGTATCATCCACCTTAGATGCACCATTACACACTTGCCAGGCACATAAGCTTCATGGTGCATGTGAGCATGTGATAAGTATGTAGCCCTATAGTACATGCAACTAAATTGGTAGGGGTTCTTATCTCACAATTAGCAACTGTGTGTGTGTTTGGGGGGGTGAGGCATATCCCTTGAGCACTGTGACTACCTTATGTGTGCAATGGTTATACCATATTGAGGGCCTGTTCCACCCTGTTAATCCCCCAATTGGATTACTTTACAGAGCTTGTTGGTATCATTCACCTTAGATGCAGCATTAGACACTCTCCAGGTACATAAGCTCTGTGGTGCACACGATAAGTATGTTGCGCTATAGTGCATGCAACTAGATAGGAAGAGGTTCTCATCTCACCAGTGGCAACTGTGTGTGTGTGTGTGTGTGTGTGTGTGTGTGTGTGTGTGTGTGTGTGTGTGTGTGTGTGTGTGTGTGTCTGTGTGTGTCTGTGTGTGTGTGTGTCTGTGTCTGTGTGTGTGTACACACACCTATATATTTAAGGCATATACCCTGTAGCAATGAGGTATATAAGTAGTATTATAATGTATATAATTAGACAGATAATGGCTTTATTCCCAAAATAGAGAAATTTGTGAGTGCATGCATGTGTGAATACATATCCACTTACAGAAGTGTAGCTGTGTTAGGCCCACCATCATACCTCTCAACCTCTTAGAGCAAGAAATCTGGATAAATCCATAAAGAAAAGAGGGGCAAAGGACAAATAGCAGGGTCAAATTTTAAATATCGTTTTTATAAACATAGAAAGTTGATAGCATAACAGGTTGTGCATTAGCGTGAATTTTCTGAAGGGTATGAAGTCTGAAAGTAAAATATCTGTCATTATTGTCTAACTTCAGTCTTTAATGATTTGCCACTAATTTGCCTGAAAACCACAATATTATGAAAAATGGACCAGAAATATGTGAAAAACATCAGGACATTCTGCAAAAATCTGTACAGATGAGAGATATGGCCACCATCTGTTCTTCCCTGCATGTTGCAGTCCATGTTTAGCCAGCTGTAACCTGTGAAAACAGCTCATACAATACAGAGGTCCCAAGAGTGTAGGACAACAAACATTTCCTAAAGTTGTATAATAGTTGCATAAAGAAGTTATTGTACATCAGAAAAACCTTAATGTTATGAGAAATAGCATAAGCTATGGAAATGAGACAAAAATAAAGCTGTCATATCGGAAGATCAAGAGAAGTCCTGTCTGTTGCACTTGCTGTGGGTATGGTTTGTCCTGCCAACTGTCACAATACTACAAGAAATGTCCCACATTTCACATTTCATAAGGTGGTAACCCTACTCTGTGTTGCCTATGTGTGTGCAATATGTAGACATGTGGAGGCCCTGTGAGTAGCTTCTGTCCCCAATGACCCACATGTATCTAGGCATGAATGCTAACTGCCACCACCCATATTTGTAGGTACTACCTAAGGCTGTGGCAACTGTAAGTTGTGTGCTGTCTGTAATTGACCCACCAACTGATGTTAACATACTGCAATGGGGTGTTACATCAAATATGGAATGGTGGCAAGGTCCTGGCCTGAAGCTGAATGCAGAAAACAGTATTATCATACCATACGGTAAGGACATGGCCCCACTATTTCCCAGATCAACAGCAACTCCATAAACACACAACCTGTGTTGAGAGACCTGGATATTCAGGTTGATAACACTGTTGCATTCAACCATCAAGTAGCGGCAGTAGTCAGAAAAGCCTTGTGCGTGGTTCACCACATAGGTAAAGGGAGTGCATCAATAAAAAAAGGTGGACATTGCCTCTGTATAGCTGTCAGTACAACAATAATTTAGTACCATGGCCCATTTGGTATGTACCTATCCAGACATCTGCATCTGCAGCAACTGAAAAGGCCATAATAATACCCACAAAGGTAATCCATGGCCTCCAACACCTGTTTCATGCAGACAGCCTTGAATCAGTAGTGCCCCACTTGGTACTGGACAGGTTGTCCACAGGTGGGCTGTGGCATGCCTAGATAGTAATGTTGTGCCCAGCCCTTCAACAGCTGGCCCATGTATGTGAGTCTAACTCTTCACACATTACCAGCAAGACAGGCCTGAATCTGATATGTGAATCAACAAAACCTGCCAGAGAGACAGTTTTGTCTTCTAGAGGCTGCCCTGTCACAGGAATGCACTTCCTAGACATGTCAAACAGAGTACCATGCAGACCCTCATCAATTGCAGCCATGATGAGTGGATGGGAAACCACAAATCCATCCCAGGAGTCGCACCTGTGTCCCCCAGTGACAGGAGCAACAGGTGATGATCGATGATACTGTTAGGGATAAAGTAATGGCTAGGCATGTAAGGGACCCAGGGCCATTACCCTACTAACCTTCTATGATCCTATGAACCTGGGATTCTACAGAATGTCCAGATGACATGTATCAGGAGTAGCATGCTGTGTCAAGGGGTATGCATGCAAGACTATGCTGTCCACCCCATTGTCCCACACACACTATTCTACACATACGCACCTAGGTAACCATGCATATATACAGCTGTATCTTGGCAATGTCACATTTCTGTGTTGCCACTATGCCATCCTCAGCTGCTGTATTGGCAGCAGGTCCCCATGGTGTAGACACACAGACACCTGGAACAGAAACAGAATAAGGTCTGGGAGACAACAGTCAGTCGACAATACTAATAGCAATACAGCATCATGGCACAAAGGTACATACACTTTGATGTGTACGCATGACAATTGCCAGTAGACAGCACCTTACAGGGCATAACGCTACTGCACTACAAACTGCCATTAAGTGTACTATATTCACCCTGTGCATCAAGCACATATTAGCATGTCCCTGCATCAATGGTATGGATGATAGGGATGGGGCACAGGTATCATCATATGCACAGGGTGTGGTGTAGGGTTGCCAAAGGCCTAGGCTGTGCCACACGGTTGACATTGTGTGTGTGTGTGCGTGTGTGTGCGTGTGTGTGTGTGTGTGTGTGTGTGTGTGTGTGTGTGTGTGTGTGTGTGTGTGTGTGTGTGTGTGTGTGTTTGTGTGTGTCTGGAAGGGTGTTGGCAAGCTGGGCCATCGAGAGGAGCTGTGTGTGTCTGATGGTGACCTGCATGTGACAGTGATGTGTGAGTATGTGCAGGTACACAATCAAGCCATCTGCCAGCCCTACATGAGGGTATGTTGGACAGCTGTGGACCATACATGGCAGAATTTGCAGTTTACCATTTCCAGCCATGAACATGGGAACTGGTTCCACCAGGAGTGGCACTGGCAGTACCATACCCAGGGCCAGATGAGGTACTACTTGCTGATGGTGACTAATGTCTACTGGGCCTGTGTCCCTCACAGGACCACCCAGGACCATGTGCCCATGGCCTGCCACGTTGTGGTGTGGACAGCACCCTCCCTTTGGTAGTGATGGTGATACTGCCACTACGGGAGTCTGACTGTGCATGGCCACATGGGCTTTCAGCTGATGTTGTTGCTGACCTACATCCATGTGTCTGATGCCCTACTCCCACCACATTTTCAAGCACAGACACAGCATGGTTAAGGACTGACAATGTCTCACCCCACCATCTACTCACTACATCAGTGAAATGACATAAGGCATCACCAATGCCGTGGATGGAGTAATGCGTGCCAGGCAGTGTGGCATCCATGACCCTGAGCATCCATCTGGTGTACCGTTCACAAAGTGCCTGTGCCTCCATGATGGACCAAAACGTGCATCGGGTGACATGTGCTATGACACCTCTGACAGGTGCTGGATGGGCAGCAGTCCTCCTTCAAGCATCCCTGTCAATCTGCCAGTGTGGGACCTCACCAGGTCTCTGGCTATGGCTAGTGTCTACAGTCACAGGTGCCATAGTTGCCACACTCTCCTGTTTGATGCCACCACCCTCTGACTGTCCAGTATCTGTGGCTGATGGGGACTGGGTGTGTGTGGGAATACTGACTGTGTGCGGAGACATTAGGGAGGAAGTGGGATGTGGCATGCCTAGATGGCAATGTTGTGCCCAGCCCTTCAACAGCTGGCCCATGTATGTGAGTCTAACTCTTCATACATTACCAGCAAGACAGGCCTGAATCTGATATGTGAATTAACAATACCTGCCAGAGAGACAGGTTTGTCTTCCAGAGGCTGCCCTGTCACAGGAATGCACTTCCTAGACATGTCAAACAGAGTACCATGCAGACCCTCATCAAGTGCAGCCATGATGAGTGGATGGGAAACCACTATTCCATCCCAGGAGTCGCACCTGTGTCCCGCAATGACAGGAGCAACAGGTGATGATCGATGATACTGTCAGGGATAAAGTAATGGCTAGGCTTGTAAGGGACCCAGGGCCATTACCCTACTAACCTTCTATGATCCTATGAACCTGTGATCCTACAGAATGCCCAGATGACATGTATCAGGAGTAGCATGCTGTGTCAAGGGGTATGCATGCAAGATTACGCTGTCCACCCCATTGTCCCACACACACTATTCTACACATACGCACCTAGGTAACCATGCATATATACAGCTGTATCTTGGCAATTTCACATTTCTGTGTTGCCACTATGCCATCCTCAGCTGCTGTATTGGCAGCAGGTCCCCATAGTGTAGACACACAGACACCTGGAACAGAAACAGAATAAGGTCTGGGAGACAACAGTCAGTCGACAATACTAATAGCAATACAGTATCATGGCACAAAGGTACATAGACTTTGATGTGTACGCATGACAATTGCCAGTAGACAGCACCTTACAGGGCATAACACTACTGCACTACAAACTGCCATTAAGTGTACTATATTCACCCTGTGCTTCAAACACATATTAGCATGTCCCTGCATCGATGGTATGGATGATAGGGATGGGGCACAGGTATCATCATATGCACAGGGTGTGGTGTGGGGTTGCCAAAGGCCTAGGCTGTGCCACATGGTTGACATTGTGTGTGTGTGCGTGTGTGTGTGTGTGTGTGTGTGTGTGTGTGTGTGTGTGTGTGTCTGGAAGGGTGTTGGTCAGCTGGGCCATGGAGAGGAGCTGTGTGTGTCTGGTGGTGACCTGCATGTGACAGTGATGTGTGAGTATGTGCACGTACACAATCAAGCCATCTGCCAGCCCTACATGAGGGTATGTTGGACAGGTGTGGACCATACATTGCAGAATTTGCAGTTTACCATCTCCAGCGATGAACATGGGAACTGGTTCTGCCAGGAGTGGCACTGGCAGCACCATATCCAGGGCCAGATGTGGTACTACTTGCTGATGGTGACTGATGTCTAATGGGTCTGTGTCCCTCACAGGACCACCCAGGAACCATGTGCCCATGGCCTGCCATGTTGTGGTGTGGACAGCACCCTCCCTTCAGTAGTGATGGTGGTACTGCCATTACGGGAGTCTGACTGTGCATGACCACATGGGCTCTCAGCTGATGTTGCTGCTGACCTACATCCATGTGTCCGATGCCCTACTCCCACCACCTTTTCAAGCACAGACACAGCATGGTTAAGGACTGACAATGTCTCACCCCACCATCTAGCCACTACATCAACGAAATGACGTAAGGCATCGCCAATGCCGTGGATGGAGTCATGCGTGCCAGGCAGTGTGGCATCCATGACCCTGAGCATCCATCTGGTGTACCATTCACAAAGTGCCTGCGCCTCCATGATGGACCAAAACATGCATCAGGTGACATGTGCTATGACACCTCTGACAGGTGCTGGATGGGCAGCAGTCCTCCTTCGAGCATCCCTGTCAATCTGCATGTGTGGGACCTCACCAGGTCTCTGACTGTGGGTAGTGTCTACAGTCACAGGTGCCATAGTTTCCACACTCTCCTGTTTGATGCCACCACCCTCTGACTGTCCAGTATCTGTGGCTGCTGGGGACTGGGTATGTGTGGGAATACTGACTGTGTGCGGAGACATTGGGGGAGGAAGTGGGATGTCAAACAATGGGACAGATTCAGCCCCCAAAAAGCCCACCTGTGCCTCACTATGGTGACCATCATCATCAGAGTCTGATAAGACACTGACATCCAGTTGTGAGGGAGACACACTCCAACCCCCATGGTCACCTGTGAGGGGAAGACAATATGACTACATTAATTCCTGCACTATAATGTCTGCTGATCCACACACACACACACACACACACACACACACACACACACACACACACACACACACACACACACACATACACAGGTGAGGTGCCACACATGCATTAGACAGACCACACCTTATGACTGATGCCATGCACAACACACAAGCAGACCACAACAGACACACATAAGACAGGCTCTTAACATGCAGTGCAGCTACGTCCAGTCAATGTTGCTAGTACTATACACCTGTGAGATAAGTGACATGTCAGTGTATGTGATGGACCTTCATCTACAACACAGTGTATCCATTTCCACAACAGTAATGCACCCCTTTATAGCTGACTGCAAACACAGTCACAAAAATATGTGCTAATATGTTACAGCTCCTGCAAATATGCTACTTTGATTACCAATGTTATGCACTGCAGTGCACCCCTCCACAGGTAAACATGCACATATTGTGGCAGCCCTTAACATGCCTAGGATATATAGATGAGCCATAATAAAACAGTTCCACACTCACTGGCAACAGGATGATGGACCCTAGCCACACCAGAGGTACTTATAGATTTGTGGGGGAGAGGTATTGTCAGCAGACACAAATGTGGCATTGGTACAGGATAATATATGCATATATGAACGTGTACAGTACAAACTGTGATACTACCGACATTGCTGAAATTCACAATATGTGTGCACACATGTGCATTACAAACACCCCCCAACAAATGTAGATTGGCCTGACATATGTGTACAGGTATGCAGAGGCTGCCACTATGAATGCTACAGTATTAACGTGATGATAACCTGGGTTCTCTTTGGCTGTGGAAGCTGTGCCACCCACCTCCACGACATATGGTCTGATCGATTCTTGTGAGCTGGTGGCTGACCCCAGGTTTGTCAGGAACTCCTCTGTGGCAGAGCGTGGTTGTTGTGTAACAAGCCCTCCACTGGTGCCAGCATGGTCCCTGGCCACAGCTGCAGTCCTTTGCTGTGCATGATGTATCATATCAGTGACCCGGCGTCGGGCCTGCTTATAGCTTCTGTTGCGCTGGCCCACATGATTAACCAATGCCATGAGGTCTGCCCACAATGTAGTCCGTTCATGCTGGTTATGGAGACTCCTTGACAACAGGACCTGGGGATGGAGTCTTAGGGCATCAGTTATGGAGTCAGTCTCTGATTCTGATAAAGGTGGATTCCTACAGTGGTACATCCCTCCTGAACGACATGAAGAGGGGAATACATCACAGGACCACATACATTGCTCACCATTATGTACACACCCTGCATATCCACATTTGCCAGCACTATCCTCTGCTAACTCTCACATCATACTCTGCTATCTATCACCACAGTATGCATGTGGCTATCAGCAACATAGTGACAATACATCATGCATTGCCTTTCTGATCTTGATGTTTCCTGCTACTTTCTGCATGTCCTATAAGGTGTTCAAATGCATTTTTCTGTTCACCTATTACTGCTTGTTCATAGCCTGCCTACATTGTATGCAGTGGTGTCAGCCTCCTACTGTTGTAGTAAGCACCTGGGCTGTAGGCCCACCCCTTAGGTCTCCCTGGCCTTCCTCCCCCAGATTATGGAACATATGGTTGGACAATGTCCACCAATTTCCCCTGCCAGTCCAGTTGATATGGGCATCCTGGCACAGTGTAGCACCTGCCTCATGTACACGGATGGACAACCATCTACAAACATCACTAAGGAACACACTGTGTGAGAGATGCAATGAGATTAGGAACATACAGTCCATGCTCTCTCCCTGTCAAGCCCACATATCTGTCCTTGAACAGGTTGTTGACACAATCAGTACACCTCACACATCACCCACACCTACAGAACACACACACACACACACACACACATACACACACACACACACACACACACACACACACACACACACACACACACACACACATATGCAGAGATTCTCAACATACACATCCACAAACAAAGGAAACTTCCGAGAAAAAGCCACATGTGAACACCACAGCCCTACACAGCATATACCATACATAGTCAGACACCCGTGTCTCACAGACACAAAGGCGTCACCACATATCAAACATATTACATGTAGGAGACTCCATTGGAGGCACACTGATGTGCCTCTCACCAGGCTGTATATGTAGATGGTCACAGCTGCTCGTATGTCAGGTGATAGAATCAGCCATATCACATACGCCCTGCTGTCTCTCACCAACAGGTACTGTAATGAGTCTTTCACAGTCCATGTTGGCGTGCCTGACCTGAGATGTACCTCCCTGGACTATATGCAGTGAGATATGAGTGAGCATGCTGATTATATGACCCAGGCAGGTATGTCCCTAGCCTTATGCAGTATTCTGCTGTCATCCAGATGGATGCCTCAATACAATCAGGAAACGATTGACCTTAACATGTGGCTTGTTATCTTGTGATATTCCAAGGGGGTTCCAGTACCTTAGAGCCTGGGATGATATGGTCAACAGACCACAATGCTTTGCCAAATATGGCTTCTATCTGTCTTAGCTGGCCTTCATGCATCTGGCAATGGTTTTCACCACCCCCACATCCCCATGGTGCCTTCATTAGAAAAAGTGGTGAGGTTATCACTACCAACATACAACTGTCAGGGCAGCACACACTGAAGGTCATGCTGCTAAATACTAGGAGTCTACATATGACTCTGCCCTGAGTGCAAGCATTCTTAACCCTGGGAAATGCTGACATCTGTGCAGTCACAGACACATAGTTCAAAGCTGCAGAGAGCACCCGAGCCGTACCTGGTCAACCATCCTATCATAAAGTCAGACCCCAAAGTGTGGGCAGTAATGCCATGGGATATGGGGTTTCACTATATATGAGACACATACACACCTCCACGCTGTACAGGCAGTAGGATGCACAGGGGACACTGCAGGGTCAAGTCACCATTGTCAACACACCTATTCAAATCATAGCTGGCTACCGGCCAACACATGTGACCAGGAAGCCCATTCTGCCTATATGGACCTCAACAGCTGTATTAGGATTTGGGTCTGTACCCTGATCCTGAGTTACTTGAATGGCCCAAACATACATTGGAAGATGTACCCATGTCAGCACACAAATGGCGAGAGAGACATCAACATTGGAATTACAAACATCTCGGTGCAGCTTGCAGCTACCCCCACATGAGGTGAAGGTGTGTTAGAGCCGATATTACACAAAACGGGTTACCACTGTAGCATCCCTACAGCATCATCCTCTGTGGCAAAACAACTATCATGCGGTCATATTTGCAGTCACCATATCCCACAATACCCATTTAGCTAGGGTCAGACATACATACACCTCCAACATGGAATACAGCCTCCAGCTGGGGTGGCATACACAGCTTCACAGCTCCCAACCCCTCTGTATGAACTGGACCAATATCCACACATACACACAAGCTCTATATGTGCATTTGTATAGATGCATGGAGTCAGGTATACCTGACAGGACTACATCATCCTCTGCAAGGATATGTACACCTGTCAGATGGATATCTGCAAGAAATAGTGTCTTTAAGAGGGATGACATACAGCCATCCCAGACAAAGTAGGAGCAAGTGCGCATTTTGGAGCAATGTCTCCTTAGCATGAACATGTGAATGGGATCACTCCTGGAAACGTGCAGAGCAAACACAGAGCCTACATTGTTGACATCCACTACAGACAATCATCTCTCCTTCTGCACATATGTCTACAACATCAGTGGAAGCACTTGAATCTGCTCACTTGTGGTGGACAAGGACTCCCGTTATACCAGTGTTGTAGGTCTAGCATACTTGATGCCTGACAGAGTCAGTGTAGGCTTTGCCTCCTGTCCCCCGCATCAGTGCATCAGGATGTCCCCAGTACCTGCCCCCTTCTCCTATATGTAGGGAAAAGGTCACCACTGCCATATGAAAGTCATGGTATACAGCTGGCATGAGAGTCTATCACATCACAGGATGCATCCTACATGTCCCCAGGCAAAACCTTGCAACACTATAAGGCACTGTACTCAAAGGAGGCCTGACTACTGCCCTTGTCCCAGCCATGTGAAGGACAACCACTGTCACCCCTTTACACTAAGATGAGGCATCCACCAATCTGTCACATTATAGACCCATCGGCATAACTAGGCTGATCTGCAAGGCCATAGGACAGTTTATAGTGAACCTCATTAACAAGGACATTGGCAACCTCCACACTCTCCATCACACAAAATTAGGCTTTGTCAAGGAAGACATCATGTCTGTTACACTCAGTTGATCTGTTTGGCACAGTCACCAAAGCTGTGGAGTGGGGGTGACAGTGCACACTGCCTACCTTGACCTGGACAAAGACTTTGACAGTATAACTCACTTGGCCATAATAGATATACGCTCCCAACTATGCATCACACCATATGTTACCATAGGGGTAGCACACCAGCACGCTGACACAACCCACCTAATCAACATAAGGGAATCCACCTCAAGCGGTTGACCCATAACTACCAGCGTAACCTTGTGTTCTGTGTTTGGGCCTCTGTTATGTGTGATGTACACTTCTGAGGTGCAGGGCACAGCCATTAGGCTATGGCCAACCATGTTTGCAGACAGCTGCATGCTGTGTGCTGTCACTGGATTCCCTAGTGATGAGGACATCTGCCTAGAAGGGTCTCATGCAGACATATGACTGGTGCTAGAAACATGGCCTCAGGCTGCATACCAGGAAATGCAGTGCCATCCCCTTTGGGGAGAGTGATGTCCCCACATATTACCACAGTACTAAAAACATCCTAGGCACGCAATCAGTAGTGAGGTATCTGTACACACAGGTTGATGGCAACATGACATTTTACCACCATGTTGCTTCTGTTGTAAGGTAAACTTTCTACATGACCCACCTTATACATAAGGGTATGTCATCCAGGGACATGGGGTCATAACATCCCTGTATTCTCCCCAATAAGGCCCATTATTGAGTATAATGCCCAGTTAGTCATTCATCTCATACAGCACATGCAGCAGCTGAGAATGTCACAGAGGTTCCCCACCAGGGAATACCAGGGCCTCAAACATCTACCACACACAGGTAGGCTATAAGCCCATTTCTCTACCCAGTTTCATACATACTCCTCAGAGGTGACCTCTGTCTGGCATACAAGGCAATCACAGACTCCACATTGTTGGGACTGCTGCACAAGTGCAACCGAAGCTCCACTCTATTAACCCACGCACACACACCCTCAACCTGGTGTGTGACATCATTTGGACTTGTTGGTGGCTCAGATGTGTTTCCCACACACTCATCCTGCTGTGGAATGAACACCCTGTCCACATTAGGCAGGGTACCTATTTACACCTTTGCAAGCAGAACCTGGAAAACTGGATGTTTAACAGCACATCCACACTTGGGGTACTCCTGTGTCCCTGTTGGACTGGGGCATTAGGTGCTGCCTTACATACACATGGGCTAACATCTGGGCTAGGCTTACAGGGGCTTAAGGCCCATAGCCTAGTAACCTCGTATGATCCTAGGTATACCTGTTATGGCCTGTGTGTTGTGACAGACTGTGTTGTTATGTGTCCACACCCATCACTGCCATCTGCTGTGGTGTGTCTCCTATGGGCAACATTACAGTACCATGTCATACAGCCACCATCTGACAAATACGTGATTGGTACTACAAGTGTATGTGGACATTTCAGCAACATCTGTGCTACACAATAACTGAGAGCGGTGCAAATGTGGTGCAGGGTTTCCTCCTCATAGGTGTTCAACATCTGCAGTACACAGATGTTTGCGGAATGTGTACATGTGCCTGATATATATGGACCCCTGCCAGACAAATGTGGATGTCTGGAAACCAGTTGGACAATATGTAATGGTTGTCCCCAGACTGTGGGGAATGTGTCTGTGACACAGCAGGGCCCTCAGAACACAGTAATGGTACACTAATATCTGGTTCTGTATTTATTCCCTTACATTGTATGCTCAATATGTACACAATGTTGCTGAGGTGGAGCCTGTGTCTCCCCACTACTACTGCCTATAACCTGCTGTCCTGCTGCAGGGAGTCACCAGGTATGCTAGCCATAGCTGTTAGGAAATGAGATACAAGGTGTGGAGTATATAGTGACCTAGCCAGAGTATGTCAGGAACAGTCAGGGACACCTGGTCTATGGTTGAACTATGACAGTATGATATTCACAGACTGAGAGCAGCTCGCTGACAGTGCATAATGTGATAAGCCAGCTGTATCCACCAGTAGTTACTGTCACTATTGTACAACAGACAATCCAGTAGCATTGATACGTGAGCTGACCATTGCTGGGGGACTCAGGGGCCAGAGCTGTGATCTATGTCCCTACAGACAGAGCCATAAAGGAAGACTGTAGGTGCTTGACAGTTGGCTAACAGCAACATGTCATTCCAAGATATGTTGTTGAGACCTACTGTTGGAATTCCTATCTTCCTTGACTGCATCCCCCATCTGCATTCCATTACATGGAATTCTATGACATACCTGGTATAGTGCTGTACTCCTTTGTGAGCAGAAATCCAGTGGTAGTTTTCCTAGGAAAGCTGAGTCTGTCTTCATGAAGAAAGTCACAGACCTGTTTACCATAGGCAGCAGCTTGACTTTTGCAGGTAATACTCAAGAAGAGGTGATTGCCTGTGCACCAATCTGTGACTCACACTTGCTAATATCATCCAGAACAGCTGGGTTGCCTTTTCATTAGCCAATGGCATGGCAACACAGTGCTATAATTAAGGCCTTCATGTAGGCCGTGGCCCTTTTCCTGACCTGTAAGAAGGACATTATCAAGGTGTGGGAGCTACAGAATCACAGAGTGTAGATAGAAATGCTGTCCACTGTTTGTATTGATGTGGTATGTCCACAGTTTTGCATGTTATGTTTGGCAGTTGTTAACAGACTTTCTGATTCTGTGGTAGTTTACTGTTTAAAAATGTGTGTTTGGGTCAGTAAGGAGACAGGCAGATGTGAGTGTCATACATCATTTTTATCTGAATGTGCATGCTGCTGCATTTGACATTGGTCTATCAGCTGTGCATGTTTGTAGGGGGACACTGTGACACATGTCACTGACAACTGACCATTTCCCACCCCCACGCTTTATGTATGGGTGTTGTGTGGATGGCCTGTTCTAGGTGTTTGGGAGGTATGTTAGATCTGTAGCTAGGGTTGCCACCTTTCGTTGTGGCTAAAACTGGAGTAAAGCCACACCCCTCGCATCACCAGTAACCCTGCCCACCCCATCCCCTCTCCAGCCCACATCCTGCCCATTTTGTGATGTCACGGCAACATCACCCGGCAGGGAACGCCCTCTTTTTCTGTTCCTGCTGCATGTTTTTAGCGAATTTACTATGCTTTTCTGTAAAAAAGCATAGTAATTCAGCTGATTTACAAACTCCGATAGTCTGTTTTCTTTTTGAAACAGAATACCGGAGTTTGTATACTGTTTGCCAGACTACCGGAGTCAGTTTGATATCTGGATAGTCCAGAAAAAAAATGGAGGGGTGGCAACCCTAGCCCCCAGTAAAAAAAAAAAAAAAAAAAAAAAAAAAACAATAAATAAAATACATAAATAAATGATCTACAAGCATACACAAAAACAATGTTCTTTCCAAGAGTCACTGTCTTCCTAGTCTGGTATTCACTTAAACAAAGAACACATGACTTTCAGTTCTGTCATGGTTCTAACTATTACCGAATCCAATAAGTCTACCATCAACATCTCATTTTCCTCCTATGTGGCCAAAATGTGGAACTCTCAGCTCTTGGCTAACCTAACTATACACTTTTTTTCTCTTAACCTATTTCATCAAAAACAGTTCTACACTGAAGATGGCGACCTGGTAACAGCACTTTCTCACAGCTCTCTTTCCTCAATAATATTTCTGACAGGAATTTTGAGAAAAAAACAACAGTAAGAAGATATTTTCGCTACTAACCACTTTCTATTACCCAGAGACATCATCAGAACAACTGTTATCAACTTTCATTGGAAAATTCCTGTCAAATTAATTACTAGAAAATCAACAGCAGCATCAGCTACTCAGAATAAGCCATCTCAGGAATCCACCTCAGGACCCAACATTCAAAAAGGATTTACATTCACTTATTTTAAATATTCAGGAGTTGACAACTAAAATAGATAAGATGGATAATAAATTGGGCTCTTTTAAAGAAATTTGTACTCAACAACTTGAACAACTTCAGGAAATGTTCACACAACAGTAAGGTCAAATTTCTATCATTGAACAGTCCTTAAATGACATCGATTCTAGACTCCTGCAAGAAGAACAACAAACTGAATTTTTACTGCAACAAAATACACATCTTCTGGAGAAAATAGATGACATGGAAAACAGAATGAGAAGAAATAATATCCGAATATATGGTCTGCCAGAAAAAGCAGAAGGGGATAATATAATAAACTTTCTTACTACCTGGATCCCAAATGTATTAAGATTACCGGAAGCCCTTTCTTTTGGAATAAAACGTGCACACAGGTCATTGTCAACTTCAGGAAATGCATCTTTAATCAAAAACAAACCAAGATCAATAACTGTTAAACTTTTCTCCACATAAGACAAGGAACTCATCCTCAAAAATGCTTGGACTAACTCATCCATTAAATATAATGATGCGTTAATTAGATTTGACAATGATTACTCTACAAAAGTGATTTTCAAAAGAAAAGAATTCATGCCAATAATAAAAATCTTGAAAAAGAAACAACTGAAGACCCATCTTTTGTTTCCAGCAAGACTTCGTATATTCCTTCCAGTGGGAATAAAAATATTTGAAACAGTGGATTCAGCAATAAAATATCTCACTACAAGCAACATTTTAACACAGGAAGAATCTATGGATTGGACAAATAGTACACCAAAAAGAAATGCAGAAGTAAACAACGGGAAGACTGTTGAACAGAAGAAAAAAAAACTAAAAGACAAATAACTTATATGTTACATGTACCACAAAACTTTAAACATTGTCACAAAAACTAACAAGAAATCTTCCAGTCATTAATCACAGTAATATATCAGGTACAGTTTCTATTTATTTTATCTCACTTAAAATCTAGAATAAATATAAACTGGGTAAATTAACTATCATTTAGGTCTATCCAAACATATTTGAAACTTGATAACAATGTTTTTCTTTCTCTACGTCTCTGATTTAGTCATCAACAAACAAAATGTATATAGCAATATGTTCAAGATATATGTAAATGGATATCTGGTTTAACCAGATATAACTATTTCACCATATATTTAACTATACTAGCAATTTGTTATAAAATCTTTGAATGCACCATTCATATAATATGTGTAATCTAAGTTTTCCGATCGGGGCAGGGAGGGGAGCGGGACAAATGTATTTTTTGAAAAATTATATATTTATGTTAAATGAGTTGCATAGTTAAAGTACTTAATCCATTAATGCTGTTGTAATGATTTGCTTTACTGAGATAGAAAGACAGCTTGGGTGTGCGCACATCTGGTTGTATGGATTATGATGTTGTAGCATCCCAGTACACCTCATGGACTCTTATTGTGTTTTTAACATATATATACAAAGCTTCCTTACTGGAAGGGGGGATAATGTTGTGTTTATTGATGATGTTTGAACTGTGTTGCAGCTATACAGTAGAAAAATATTTTCACGAGCGATACTTTGAAAGATAAGAAAAATCTTTACTACTTTTCCTGCTCCATTCACGAGACAGCAATCTCAAATATGCATACAAGTAATATATAAAGGTTGTAATTTTCACTGTAACCACTTTGTGATTGTCTACGATGCCCTTTAAATAATATGTAAATGCAATATCATTAGGCAAGGAAGTAAATCTCAAAACAAGCACATCTTAAAACTCTTCGACTAGAAGAAGGAAAATAATCTGTATATAGAAGATGATTGAGTTGTGCTGGATGGTTATAGTTAGTTAAGAGTTTAAACCCTTGCATGCTATTACAGTAAATTATTCTACACTACTAGAATGTCATATTGAATTTTTTATAAGAAGTAAAGAATTTGGTGCTGTTTGTTTTCCTAGCAGGTATCATGTAGTATGCCTCACATATAACATAGGAATGTCTTGCATATAATACAGATAAATATATGCAAAATAAATATTACCACGAGCGATGCCTTGAAAATCAAGAAAAATCTTCACTACTTTTCCCTCCCCGTCCACGAGACAGTAGCCTTAAATACACATGCAAGCAACACCCAAATATCTTATGTCTCATTGCGAGCACTTCATGCTTGCGTATAACATCCTTTGAATAAAACATAATTGCAGCATTCCTGGACAAGGAAGTAAATCCCAAAACGAGCACTATTTAAAGTGCTAGTGCACCTGAATTACAAAGCTACATGTCGGCCCTTTAGTGTTACTGATTATTACTAAACATTTAACACACCTAAACTAAATAAATTAAAATATGATTAGATTTAGTAAACAGACACCAAACAAATTTTCTAATAGGTTCTTTATATACTAACAGAAATAGCAACCTACGCATAGTTATTGTTAGAAAAAAGTTAAATATTGTTAGATATACAGAAAGGCAATACTCTATACATAGTTATATACATTAATATTAAGAATTTCTAATACTAGAATAGCTGTGTGGGTTCATAGATTGCTACGAGAATATCAACCATGGGGCTTGTATAAGTCTAGTCATTGCAATTCTCTGGCTATTTCTTTCCATATTGCTTGCTTACCTGGACACCTGTTTGCCGGGGTGACCGTTATGATCCCCAAGGTGATTTTCCTCTCTCTCATCCAATCATTGGGGTTCTTTTCCGGAGTCTGGACAGTCTGTGGGCCGGGAACCTATCTCTCCACTATGTTTTACTTCAGTATTTTGAATCTTAAAATATGTAAAGACTATTATATATAAGTTTATGTATATATATTTATATATACGTACATATATTGTCATATAAGCTGACACAATTTTAGTAAAGAGTTCTGGAATATGACTTGAAAAACTACTTTCTCAAAAGTTAAAGAATAATAAATCTAATTATTTCATAAAGAGTGAGGAAGAAAATGGGAAATATTCACACAACTATAGAATAAATAATATTCTTATAGCACTGATATTACATGATAGAGACTCTAGAGGTGGAAAATTACCCTAAACAAATTGCGAGTATAATGAAACTACAATCTAAAAAGAACATAGGTATTATGAGAATTTAACCAAAATAACTAATTAACAAGGTATTGGAGTCTTTGCAATGTGAATTAAAGCAAATGTGCCATGTTAGATTGATATGTGAATTGTTGTACTAAGATGAAACAAATTTTGTTAAATGTAATTGGAAAATTGTTTTTGTAATTCTGATTATAAGAAACTCTGCAAGTAAGATTTAACAAGTATAAGCAGGATATTGATGTATAAATATTATTGCTTTCACACAAATTTGCATATAATTGTCTATTAGCTGATCATATTAACTCGTTAATATATGTAAATAGTGACATACTAAGCATGAGGTTAAGAGAGATTAGTTTAAACATTAGTCACAGATTTAGAAGGTTTGTGTGGGTACTTGTGTTACTCATGCAAAGAGGTATATTATCTCATAGAGATAGGAAAAGGTGTAATAAATTAGAATTAGTTAAATTAGAAGTTTCATTGTTTTCTTATACTGTTTTGGTGTCTACAGAAGATAAGCAGATCTTCTATGTAAACAATAGTGTATATTATACATATAATGCAAACCAAGAGTTAAATCTATGTATATCAACTGTCGTACAAATAAATCATAAACCAACACATGAAATATCTATCTATAAATGTTAATGGATTAAATAATAATATCAAAAGGAGAAGTCTATATAAATACATAAATCTACACAATCCACAAATAGTATTTCTTCAGGAGATGCATCTATTAGATAAAGATATAAACAATCTCAATATTAATAACTACACAGTATTAGTAAGTTCTCAATACAAACAAAAGAAGAGAGGAGTAGCCATATTAATGCATAATACAATTATTTCTCCTAGAATAATTAACACTTATTAAAACACATCTGGTATGTTTTGCTTAGTAAATATAGAGTTAAATAGGAAAATATACACTTTAGTTAACCTATATTGGATACCAGGACTTGGCGTAGGAACAGTAAAAGATCATATTGAAGAAATATTACATTTAACTAAAGGTAGTCTAATAATGGCAGGAGACTACAACTGTATAATAGATGACAAAGATACAGATTCAAAAAGTAAAAGAAGAAAGTTACCTATCTCAAAGACACTTTCGAAGTTTACAGACGCAATCTCCATAAAAGATATAAATGAATTTGCTGACCCAGACTCATTAATTTACACTTTTTACTCACATAGATATAAGACTAGTTCCAGAATTGACAGGATATACATATGCAATGATCTAGTAACAAAAATAAGAAATGTCAAAATAATAAACTGTCCATTATCAAATCATAATGCTCTGGTTTTTGAAATGGAGCTTATGCATATAAATAATAATCCCATAACAAGAATACCTTCATATGTTACAAAATTAACAGACTTTAAAGAATTTTTTGAAGGTGAAATAAAAACTTTCCTTGAACTAAATATCACAGAGAACATTTTAGAAATATATATCTGGGACTCCTTAAAAGCATATATATATGGAAACGTACTATCCTGATATATTAATAAAAGAAAAATATGGAATAAAGACATGCTAGAATTACAAAAGAAAGCTGATAAATTAAAACTAGAAATTCAAGAAGGAAATAAAGATTTAATTCAAGAATTACTACAAATTAACAACAAATATGCGGAAATTTTACATCACAAGACAATGATTAACCTAGAAAAGATAAAATTAAATTCTTATTCAACAAATCCAGCACATCAGAGGCAACTAGCTAATAGAACAAAAAAAATAATAAAATCTAAGCAAATAAAAGAATTATATATCTCTAATACAAAGAAAAAAGTCACGGATCTAAATAGTATATTAGAAGCCTTTAGATTACAATACAACTATGATAACCTTTCAAGCATTCATGAAAAACCTGATAAAGATATAAAAAAAATCTTAAAAACAAAATTCTTACTAGATTAACACAGGAGCAAATTGACACTATAAGCAAACCAATTACTATGACAGAACTAAAATCACAGATTAAAAAGCTTAAATTAAATAAAGCACCTGGCCCTGATAATATAATATCAGAAATGTATAAAGTAATACCTAATCAAGCTATAGCTTTACTCTTAAAAGAATACTCCATAGTTAATCAAAATATAATTATATCACCTTCATGGAAATATTCATTGATATCACCAATAATTAAATCAGACAAAGATGAGAAACAATGTTCGTCATATAGATCAATATCCTTATTAAACATCAATTATAAAATGTTCATGGCAATATATGCTGACAGAATTAAACATTTTCTTCTCATGCTAATACATGATGACCAGACAGGATTTATCAAAGGAAGAAACACATATGATAATCTTAAAAGAATTTTGTCATTGATAGATTATAGCAAACATGCAAACTTGGATGTAAATATAATATCCTTAGATATTAATAAAGCATTTGATTCTGTTAACTGGAATTTCCTTACACTAGTCCTAAAAGAGTATAATTTTCCTACATCTTTTATCGCCCTTATTCAGTCACTATATAAAGACTCCATAGCATATGTTAAATTAGGTTCATATAGATCTGGTCCCATACCAATCAAAAAAGGAACTAAATAAGGCTGTCCCCTATCGCCACTATTATTTGCATTACTTATAGAACCATTTGCAAATCAGATAAGACCAAATAGTAATATTAAAGGCATCTGCACCAGCAAAACTTTATTTCTTAAATTACAATTATTTGCAGACGATATACTTCTTACTCTATCAGACACTAATGCATCTTTACAAGCTTTGTTTAAAGAAATAAATCATTTTCAAACTATTTCAGGTTTACAGTTCAATGAAAACAAAACAAAAATGATGTCATGTAATACTAAAAAGAAACATATAAACAAAAAATATTGCAAATACATAGCAGAGGATAATAAAATAGTATATTTAGGCATAGATCTACTTGAAGACTTAACTGACTCACTTATATATAATTATAATAAAACACTAGATAAAATAGAGCAAGCGATATCTACCTGGAACAAATATATGTTTACAATGGGAGACAGATTATACCTCATTAAATCAATTATTTTTCCTAAAGTATTATATCTAATACAAAGTTTTTCATTGCCACCTCCCAAGTATATCACTCAGAGATATAATAAACTAATACTAATTCTTTTATGGTTCCCAAACAAACCCCGAATTGCTTTAGATAAACATTTACCAAACTGGGAAGATGGAGGAATTAATTTACCTGATATTGAGATATATATTATGTCCTCTGCTGTTAAAAATATAACCTTATGGTTAAATGCTCACTACAAACCTATATGGAAACAATTACATGAACAGGTCTATACTGAACTTAGTCATAACAACAGATCAGATCATTTAACTATAATGCTATTTCCTTTAGTTTGGATGTTAAAAGATTATCTAGAAGGCAAAAATAAAAATAATAAACTGCCATCCAAATATATGAACATCACACTAACAACATTTAAATCGTCCATAAACAAAGTCCCAAATATTAATTCATGGTTCTTTCTGATCTTTCCTGTAGCCTTCACACCCACTATCCTTGATACATACCAAATTCAGAAAATGAATATGCTCAAGATAGGCTCAATAAGCTACTGGCATCAGCTGGTAGATCAAGAGAAAATATTAAGTAAAGATCAGATAACCAGAAAATATAATATAAATAATGACTCATAGCTACTTTTGCAAAATCTAAGACATTATCTTATAAACAGAATTGGACAAATGCAAGATACAGTTAGACATACTGTCCCAAAATTTATTGATTACATTATTATAATTAATAATCAACCTTATCAAGGTGCTGGATATCTATCTAACATTTACAAAATAATTAAAACAACAAAAATATACCAAATAGACACCTACTGGAATTATTATACACAGATAAATAATCACCCTCCTAATGAAAAGGAAAAAAAGATTATCTTAAAATCTTCCAAGAAGTCATCATTATCAATAAACCTGCAGTTATTCACATGGAGATATTTGAATAGAAGTTTTTATACACCACATAAATTATCTAAGATATATGCAAGTGAAGATCTATGTTGGAGATGTCCGACTAAAATAAGAGCAGACTGGCAACATATTTTTTATGAATGTAAGTGTCTTACTTTGTACTGGAATAATATTAATTATTTTTTTCAGACTGTTTTTAATGATAATTATCAATTATCAAAATCTATGATTTTATTCAACTCTCCTGTTCCGGATTGTGTGCCAAAAAAAGATTTTCAAATCTTATGGACTTTAATGGCAGCAGCTCGCAAAATCATCACCATTCACTGGAAAAGTGAAACTCCTCCTACATTTAATGAATTTAAAAATTTAGTTAGAACAGTTGGACAAATGGAAATATCTACTCTGAAGAACTGAACTACCAGACTTACAACGTTATACAAATATTGAATGAAAGTACTAGAAATAATTGAGAAAATGGACAAAGATATATGAACTTATATATCAAACTTCAGGTTACACCTTAAACTTATTTATGGCTTTCATCTTAACAGACACCGATGTACATAGTTATATAATGTTTTTAAAGTTTATAGGTTTTACAATTGTATATATATCATTTTCGTTTTTGATTTCATGTAATATTTGACAAATTATCAATTAAAAAAAAACTGAAAAAAAAAAAAACAGTTCTACACTAATTCACTTTGTACTCTCTGAATCAGCCTTCCTACTTCCTCAACTCTGTTTATCATGGAGCACCCCCGAAGCCTTCTCTGAGATCACACACTTTGTGGGGAATGGAAGTAATGTGATAGGAAGTCCAAACTTTACGATGTAAATGCAAACCTGCATTTCCAAAGCACTCACATTTAAAGTGCTCCCAGTCCCAATTTTAAAAGAAAAACAGCACAAACACAAAGGCCAGGAAAAAAGGCAAGCAAGTTGCAACGTGTGCACTGCATGTTTCTTCAACCCTCCTATGAGTCCTACTTTAAAAACTGCATAGCCAGTAGCAGTCTCAAATAACACCAGCATGATTAAATCCTTTTGGGTATGCCACTCAGCAATAATCTGTACAGTTTGTAATGTAAATCATGAATCGAAAGACCAAAAGTTCCATTCTACCACATCAAACTCTTACACCCAAAAAACATGTTTCGTCTTCGAGCATACGTACTACAAAATTAAAAGAAAAAAACATTTTACACTTTCCAAGCATGTGTCACAGTTTAAAAAAAATAACACGTTGGTTCTTATAATAGCTAATAAATCATGATTTACTATACAAACACTACAGAAGGCTTACATGTGACTGCTAACAGGTATATAACCAGTAAGGGAAGCATGCAGTATGCAATAGCAGTTGCCTTCTTAATTTATTGGTAAGATATTATACTGTGTCCGGAGCCTGGTTTTGAATGAAATTGGTAACCGGACAATTTGACAGAAAACTGGACAGTCTGGTCAAAAACTGGACAGCTGGCAACCCTATCTCTAGCAGGTAGCTGAACATACTGCTGCATGTGTAGCAGGCTGCAGCTACGGCATTCTGGCCAAAGTCATACTGGGGATTGTGAACACATTGGGGGACATCAAGCTGTATATGTGAGTGAGGGAGCAGTGTCAGCTCTGTTGTCACAGCATAGCCAGGGTGAGGGTACCAATAAAAGTCCAGGTGAGGCATGTGCCTCTGGTGCATATGTTAAGTAATAATGCCATCCAGAGAGTGGTAGGTGGCATTTAGAATACGTATTCATATTTGTGACACGTGTCCCACCCTACAGGTCTTTGACGTGCTACTGTGTGTGGCACTGACTGTGATAGCAGCAACCAGCTCTGTGGGACATTGCAGGGCTCAGTTATTTCTATGTTGCATTGGAAAGCATGCAGTTGTCATGCAACAGACTGGACTGTTGGCCAGGACTGTGAGTGTCCAGATGTCACACATGCTAGGAATGTTACAGATAGAGCTACTGAGTCATTATTATGGCAGGTGTAGTTGCAAGACATATGTGCATGCATACTGTGTGTTACATAGGATTCGCATGAACATGTGTGTTTGGATGGGTATAACGTGTGACACTGATTTGTCTGTCCTGTTTTTGTAACCTCAGTCTGCAATCACTTGCCAGTACTTCAGCACACAGAATAGGTTTTATGACAACCATGCCCTAAGTAAGTGGCACAACTGTGGAAATTATGCAACAGTCTGTGCAGTTGTCAGTTCTACCTGATATCGTAGGCCTCACATACATCCATCAACATATATTTGGCTGTGTACTGGTTCAGTGTCTGCATCACAGGCCCAAGTATACTGTCATGTATCCCATTATATGTAGAAGTAGTATCTCACTGGCAATCAAGATATCGTTGTAAGAACACCAGTTTCTCTTCATAGTGGCCTACTGGGTGAATGCATTATGCTGTAGTTGACAGGGTGTTGGGTTCAGTACTGGCAGGGGTGTATATTTTTGCTGATGTGATATCAGTGTAATGCATGATATATTTATAGAAACACCAGTTATTCTGCAGAGTTGAGTTGGCCTAGTGAGCTATTGCACTATGCTGTAATTGACATTGTCCTGGGTTCTCTACTTGGTAGGGGTGTATATTTTTGCTGATTTTACATCACTGTAATGCATGATATATTTATAGAAACACCAGCTTTTCTCCAGACCTAACTTGGCCTAGTGGGCTAATGCACTATGCTGTAGTTCAATGGGTCATGAGTTGAAAACGTGGCACAGGTGATTATGTTATTGATGTGCATAATGGTGTCAGAATCAGTTAAGGTGATTAAAGCAGTTTTATGCGGGTTTGCATGACGTGCCGCAATGCTAATGTCACTTCATCCCACTTAAACCCATGTTATTTCCAAAAAAAGAAAAGAAAAAAGGGGTGATAGGAAAATGGTGACATGGGGGCAAGCAGGGGGAAAAACAATATGAAAGGCAGGTAGGGATGTGTAGGAAAGGACCATAGCTCTCCATTTATTGTACAGCAGCAGCTGTGCATGTTGTAAAGAATTTGGAAATTGGAGCTACACATCCCACAGGGAGGGGTGTGGGGCAACATAACTTTGTTGATTAATTGCTGGGATGATTGATTGATGGCAGTGTGCATGGTGGTGAAAGAGAGAGTTGTATATGGTGTGATTTTTTTTTTGCAGGACAGATGCCCCTTTTCTTTTTTTAAGGAGAAAGTGGAATGTTGGGGAAGGGTTGTAGGTACGTTTGAGAAGGTAAGTTGGGTAGGAGAGGTTGTGTTTGTAGACAGACAAGGCAGTGAATGGGGGGGGGTGTGACACATGAGGTGGTAAACACCTTGGACAGGGAGGGTGTTTGGATATCGGGGGACCAAGTGCCCTCAGATGGCAACAGTGGGACTGAGCTCCCCACCCATGAGCAGTCACCACTGCTCCTTCATGACCCCAAAGGTGGCTGTGCTGGGAACTGGGTGCTGGGGCTGGCATACCCCTCCAGGTGCACCAGTCTGCCCTGGATCTGGTTCAGTCAATCACCCAAATCATGCTGGATAACCATGCCTGGAAACATTTTCTGGGTGACCATCCCCTCTCAGCACCCACGCCCCAGGGGGGTGAGACTTATCCCCTGAGGCAGTTCCACCCATGGGTGGTGCAGGACCAGCAGTGGGGGCAGCTCCAGGTTGGGTCTCAGACGTGCTGGGACCCATTGCTGCTGCCAGATGACATGGAATAGGTGGATCCGCTGGAACCAGCCTAACCAATTGTGCTATGGTGTTAAGATTTGTTAAAGTGTATTAGTTAGTCATGAACAGAACATTTCAATGTTAGTTATAACAGCATGCATGGGTGTTATAATTAACCCAGAACAATAGAATTGCATAGCATACAGAACACAGGCATAAATGGAATAATAGTCATTATTGTAACAGCATGACAGTAACAGTTACGGCAACAGGCCAACAACATTGGTATTTCAACAAAGTATGTTAGTATGCAACCATTGTAATGTATAACCAATGATACAACACAAGGCTCAACATTAGGTTTTGAGAACAACATATGTGTAAATGGAACCATACCCGTAGTATAAGAATAATAAGTTGTGATGCAGATAAGGGGTGGGAGGAGAGAAAGACATTTCATTACCAACTGTATAGGCTATATTTATCACAACAGTACTGCTCAATACTCCACAGGTCTGCCCTTACTTTATGTCTACAGGTGCCCTGTAGCTTCTGTAGCATGTACATATCTCTCAAGCTATCTGCATGGGATGGTATGGGCCAAGCTGTACCACCTACAGGTTCATAACTGCAGGGGACTATTACATGTCAGGAGAACATATATGACTACCAAGGTGTACTCTGCACTGATGTGTGAGTGTGCTACTGGCATACTTCAACTGGGTTTATATCTGTGCCCAAGGTTTTTGGCAGCAATAATCACTATCTGTGACACTTGATATTTATGTATTGTGCACAGCACATAGAGTTTACACTTATCCTGCTATCATAGGCAGGCATGGGGTTAGAGTACCAACAGACATTCACAGATGCACCAGACATACAGCCATACCAACAATAGACCATTTAATTTGACTTATTAACTTGGAATAGTAGTGTACCTCATGTTGTTTTATTTAATGGAGTCTTATCACCTTACTGGACAATGCTGTTTATGCCCTAGTACATCTGGGCACAGGCATTAGTATACCATTCACACTACCTACTACACACATTTATTTACCTGTAAGTCTTGTGGGGACAATATCTGTTAACAATGCATAACTGTTTCTATAAATAGTCAGAACTACTTGTCTGTTACTATAAATATATCTTAGTATCTGTCTCTGGATTCAAACCCCAGTCTGCGTGTGGCAAGATGAACATATATAGCACTTATCACACTGCGCTACTGTGCCACTGATGTGTGTGGATTGAGTGATATGTACCTAAAGCTCACCTGGTGACAAAGTCTGACCTGCTAATATAGGTAGAGTGTCACACAAGACTGCAGTGACAGTTGAACATGCATGCATGAGATTCATGCAAGACAGAGATAGTAGGCAAACTGTGTATTAATACATGGAATGCAGGTGTACACAATTAACCCCTAGTGGATGGGAATATGTGTGATCTGTGCAGACCATATCAGGGTGCTGGGTTGCCTACCTGACCCATATAGATTTGCAGATGGTATATTTGCAGTCTACAGCTATTACAGTTTCATACTTGCTTGCACCAGCGTACCTATTTTCAGGGATGCATATAGCTGAAAGGTTAACACAAGACAATTCTGGTAGAAACACACTATAATACCTTAGACACTACTACTGTAGGTTCAAATCTTAGTGCAGAACAAACATCATATTGCATTATATCATGTAGTACAGCTCCACATCTACACTTCAGCATAACAGTTAATTATTGGCTAACCTTTGGTCACTTCATGGTGTTATACCCATGTTTACTTCATAACACCTGTAATATTCGATTTCTTGAACAACAGTCGAGAATACACACAACAATTGACAGAACACAGATTTATTGGGGTGACATGACACAGTGATTGGTATACAGCTGACAGTCTTTATTGTTCTACACTTAAATAATGCAGGCATTGGAAGACATCTGTTATTACACAATTTATACAGTACTACCTTTATTTCTTCACAATTCTGGCTACAGATGTACTATATTTCCTGTAGATTAGGAATGCAGTTAATTTATTCCCTTCACATTTTCAGTGCTGGAGTACTTTATTACCAGAACATGCACTATTAATACAGAATACACATGTTATTCCCAAACATTATTAATGCTGTGTTAACTTTCTTTACATAACAGTAGAGTGTGTCATGTTTTCATCTATATTGAACTGTACCTGGCAATACTCACTTATATCAGTCCAGGTCTATGAACACATTCATTGCAGTACACTCACAGCAGACTATACCTACAGGCAGTTGCTACTGTACTCTTTCTTAATTGGATTACTGTATATTGCAAGATATATTTGTACTCACTACAAACCCGGTGCATCCTGGCCAGGTGCCCTGCATGGGCATCCAGGTTGCAAGCTCTCCCCTCTGCAGTTGTGGGGGGAGAACACATCATTATGTGTACCCATCTATCAGATATTCATACTAGAATTTGGTAAATCAATGGTTTTCATACTTACAAACTTCTGGGACATTGCGACCCTGAGAGTCTAGAATCCATTGGGCCAAGAGCCCCCTTCCTACGTTTCAGGTCATCATAATAATGACTCACCTGCTCACCAGTGCAGGGGATGCCAGTTGAAGTGGTGAGGTCATGTGCCAGTTGGTCCCAGGCCTCTGACTTGCATTTGAAGCCCTGGTACTGGCCCTGCAGCAGCCAGTAACCATGGTCTTTCACAAGGAGCCCAGCCATGACCCTGGACTCCAAAATGCCCCAGCGCTGCACCTGGAAGCATGCAGCTTCTCCAACTCCAGCCATAGCTCCTACAGTGACCAAACTCCAACAGGTTCTGGCTGTATTCCCTCCTGTTCAGCTTAAACACCCCATTTGTTGCCACTGGACCATTTTTAAAAATGCTAAGTGAAAGTTAGCACTGCACAAACCCATTAGGCTTAGCTGAGCAGTGCTTAATCCAGCAATGCTTAGCAATGCTTAGTGGTGCCCAAAACAGCTTAGCTGAGCTGAGGACTGCTTAAACAGGCATTCCTTAGCAGTGCTCAGACTGGCTAACCAAGCTGCGTATTGCTAAGTACTGTAAAACAGGTCATGCTTAAGCATTGCTTAGCTTGGCTTAGCAGAGCTTAGCTACGGGCAAACCAGAGTTTTTCAAAAAAAAATTATAGAAACTAATTGTTCATTAATGATACTTTATTATTATGTGTATCTATTTTATTTTATATCTCCTAAACATATGCATTTCACTACATAATCTTGGATTGTAGCTTTAAAGTATTGGACACTTGTGTGTAACTGGGGCTTTTATCCTTGGGTCTCCAATGACAATGGGCTTCTGGTCCAGCTGGGCTAACCCGGTTAACAAATGTCAATCTATACATGAGAAAAAATTGTATAACATTTCCCTATTGCATGTAAAAAGCTGACTGGCCTGTATTTGAAGTGCGCACCTATGGCATACGAGGCCATCACTCTAACCATTCAGCTACTGAGGACATGGTGATTAGAGCTATACATTTCTATATAGCTCTCAGCTACGTTTAAACACTGCTGAGCACCACGCCATGCAAACCTCCTTAGCTATTCTTAAACATGTCCTGTGAAGTATATATGCATGTAACTGAATGTAGTACCTGGTCCATAATAATGGGGTAGATGATGTGGAATGGTTTATATGTGCCATCAGGTGTTGTTGTAATGATGTTCAGCTGAACAACTGCTATGGACAATAGTGTCTGTCCCTGTGGGTAGTGGGCCATAGACGTCAACTGTGCAGATCAGCACTGACTGGCAAGATGTAAACCATCATAGTGTGTGTTGTGTAATGGGAAGTATGTATATTACGTGGCCAATAGCTGCTGGTGGAAGTAATGCCATTATGATAGACACATGGGACCCACAGCCCACCCCTTGCAGGATACTCAGATTAATCTGTAATGTAGCATGCATGAATGCCATAGGTATGTAATAGGGTTACTTGCAATCAGGTCCTTTATATAACCACCTAATGTCAGGCTGTGTCCATATGTGGCACCTGTCTTTGTTATGCAGAACAGTGCAGCTGTGCAGGAAGGTGCTGTGAGATTTTGGACTTGATGTCTGAATGTACCCCACATATAGGTATGCATATGTGTACATATGTACACATATATAATATATGAATATATATATATATATATATATATATATATATATATATATATATATATATATCCAAAAATGTACAGATACCCATGTATAGACATATATATGAGCACATATATACATCACACATATAGATATATACCTATAGTCACATGTCTACATATATAAAACACACACACAAACATATATGCATGTAAATACATGTCCCCTATATTACTACCACAGTGATGCATGCTATGTATGAGGCAACAGCACACATAGCAATACACACAGATATCTACAGCTGGCAGTGTGTGCAACATGGACAGGTATGTCACATGTTAACCCCTTGTTGGGACCACATTGCCTTCATCTGTCAAGTATGGAATGGGAAAATAGGGATGCATGGCAGGTATAGCTGTGGAGGTGGTCAGGGTTGGTAGATATAGAGGACAGTCTACAGGGGTGGTATGTGGCACATGTGGTGGGTAAAAACCCTGGATGGTGTGTGTGGTCTGTGATGTGGATGCCCCATAGTCTCCAGTATGGACACAATGGGAACAAGCCTCCCACCCACTGCTACTCACAACAGCAGTCCACATCCTGAAGGTGCCTGGCCTGGAGGCTGAGCAGGAGGAGCCTGTCGGCCCTGTGAATGTGTACTGGGTGTCTCAGAGTGATGTAGCACATCCCACTTGTGTCTGTGGAGCCAGTCATGGAACAGACCCTGGACCTGACCTCAGGGGACAGGAACATGTCTGTGTGTGCCCCCAGGGGGGGGGGACAACATCCCCTGGGTTGGTTCCACCTGATGGTATTGCTGGACCAGTACATGAGGTGGGACACACGTGATGTGGCCAGGTAACATGGGCAGATGGGTTAGGAGAGGTGGTTCTGCTGGGCAATAGTACATATACATGCTATTGTGTCACTGTTATAGAGCATATGTTGGTAGTAATAATCTACACAATACCAGAACATGTCCAACAGTATGCATAGATATCCCCAATAACACAGAATGACAGATGTGCAGCAATCACAAAGCAACCATACCACAGGCATATATGGAACCATAGTGGCCCTGACAATGGCATGCAGGTGAATAGTCTGTAACAGTCCAGCAATGATAGTTTCCACACAGGGAACATGGCTACAATCAGATATCAGAAAGTGTGGTACAATACAATATCTGTCCCACTGGCAGGTAAGCTGTAGCCATACCTAATGAGTTGTGTGTACAGTTTGTTGTAGCTGATATGGCGGTGGGGGGGTGACAGAGATATGCAACCTCCACCCCCCTAACACAACCCAAATGACACATAGTCCACATACTCAGTGTGCCACTCAACTACAGCCCATAAGGCATAACGTACCCAACACACTAGTCATAGGTGACTCTACAGTCAGGCACACTGATGTTCCACTCACCAGGCTAAACAAGGAAAAAGTTACTGTCAGCTGCCTGTCAGGTGCCAGGATCCGCCACATAATGCATGCACTCAGGTCACTCCACAATAAGTACAAATATGACTCTGTCATTGTCCATGTTGGTGTGAATGACCTGAGACGTACCTCCCTGGACTACATGAAAAGAGACATGGATGAGCTCTGTGATCTTGTAGCCCAGGCCGGTATGACCCTAGCCCTGAGTAGCATCCTGCCTTCACCCAGAATGACACGACAGTACAAGGACAAAATGATTGACTTTAACAATTGGCTAAGCTTCTGGTGTCATTCTAAGGGAATCCAGTATCTGTCTGCCTGGGATAACATGATCGACAGACCACGCTGCTTTGCCAGAGATGGCCTGCACCTGTCACCCTTGGGATTCCGGATACTGGCAAAGGCTCTTGCCACCCCTATAGTGCCTTTTTTAGGCAAGTTTCAAATGACAAATTCACCACCATAACAGGTACAAACAAGCAAAATCTGAGGGTAATGCTACTCAATGCTAGAAGTCTAAACCTCAAAATGCACTCACTCGAGGCACTCCTTAAAATGGAGAACATTGACATCTGTGCAGTGACAGAGACCTGGTTCAAAGCTCCAGAGAGCACCCCTGCATTACCAGGCTATAATTCATACCACACCTTTCTGCCACCAAACCCGGACTGAAACACTAAAGGTGGAGGTGTGTCCATATTCATTGATATCCACACCTCCAAGCTAGTTGCTCAGCATAATGCATCCGAGATAATCCAAGTTCAACTAATTCTGGGCAAAACCGCAATCCAGATTGTATCTTGCTACAGACCCCCCACCATGCCCCAGGATGCCCACTCCTCTTTTCTTGATACACTGGAAAATATTAAGGTACAACCCAACACTCTAATAATGGGTGATTTCAACTACACTACCACTAACTGGGAAAACTACTCATGTACCAACTCTTTTGCTCAACGTTTTCTGGAAATCATCAATTCCAATGCTTTGGATCAACTTATCCACACCCCCACCAGAGGCAGCAATATCCTAGACCTGGTCATCACCAACATCGGTGACCGGTGTTCCACACCAGAGGTCAGCTCCTCGTTGGTCAGATCCGACCACAAGCTAATCACCCTAGACATTCACATCCCGCTCCCACCCCCATTAGGAAAACAACCGTAAAAAATTTCTCCAAAGCCAACTTCACGCTTCTTAAGACAGAAGTGGCAAACTTCATGACACCCATGCAGATGGACAATAGAGGTACGACTGCTGAATCCTACACGAATGCACTTTATAAGCACTTACACGAGTGCATGGATCGTGCTATCCCTAACAGAACCAAGATGCTATCCTCCAAAAAAAGGAAGCCAATCTGGTGGTCTTCTGCCATAAACAAACTCTACAACAGAAGAAAGAAACTGTTGCAAAAAAGAGTAAAATCCCACGATTGCATATCTGAAATGTCATAGATATATTGTGCTGCTGCATAGTAGTGATAAACAGATGTCCAGATGTGGTAGTATTGGGGAAATGTACCATTGATGTATTGTAATACTGCACCCACCCTGTAGCACTGCCACAGGTGTGGTGACTGACATTGCATCTCTCACCTGGTCAGCCTCAGTAAGAAGCTGAGATCCCTCATAAAATCCTCCAAAGCTAGTTATGAAAACAAAATTGCCACTGATTCTAAAGACAACCACAAAGCATTCTATAGCTATGTCAAAAATCTCAATGGCAACACTCAGATCTGCTCTGAGTTACAGCACAATGACACTAAATATACAGAACCAAGTGATATTGCCAATATCCTGGCAGATAGGTTCAGTGCTAACTTTACCCCCTCTCACCCCCTGAATGGCC
The DNA here is from genome assembly GCF_019279795.1 of Protopterus annectens. Lineage (NCBI taxonomy): Eukaryota > Metazoa > Chordata > Ceratodontiformes > Protopteridae > Protopterus > Protopterus annectens. Next base: position 151,085,006 of record NC_056728.1, on the reverse strand, counting down.
CCTCTTTATACCGGAAGAATGCAAAGTTCCTGTAATCACGGCTGCACAGGTAAAAACTTCACTCTCCAAAGCCAAGAACACAGCATCCATGGGACCTGGCCACATCCCAGGCTGCCTTCTACATGAACTACAGAATGAACTGGCACCCCACCTAAGTACCATGTTCAATCATAGCCTCACCTCAGGCTTTGTGCCCATTGAATGGCGCACCATGACAGCTATCCCACTCCACAAAGAGGGGGCCACAACAGACCCCAGGAACTACCGCCCCATTAGCCTGATGAGCCTTGTCTGCAAGGCCATCGAACGTATCATCATGGAACTCATAAACAAAGACATTGGAGATCTCTAAACCCTGGACCCCACACAGTTTGGGTTTGTAAAAGGCAGATCATGTCTCCTAAATCTGATAGACTTCTTAGAAGTAGTCACCAAAGCCATAGATGAGGGTAAGGTGGTTCACACAGCCTATCTAGATCTTGCCAAGGCATTCAACACCATCCCCCACTCTGGAATTATAGATAAACTCACTAAATTAGGTATAAATCCCTATGTCACAAGATGGGTTGCCAACTGGCTTACTGAAAGAACCCACACTGTGAAAGTAGCAGACTCCAAATCAGATTTCAGACCAGTGACAAGTGGAGTACCGCAGAGTTCAGTCCTGGGTCCTCTCCTGTTTGGTATCTACTTCTCTGAAGTACAGGCTAACACAGAAGGTCTTTGGCTAACTAAATTTGTAGATGACTGCAAACTAGGAGCCATAATTGAAACTCCTAACAATGTGGACATCCTACAAAAGGGCCTCACTGAGACAGATGCCTGGTGTCAAAGACATGGTCTCAAGCTCAATGCCAAAAAGTGCATTGTCATCCCCTTTGGTAAAAATTCTGTACCCATGAACTACCACATAGGCGGTAGTCTACTTAACACCGAAAGTGTGATAAGAGACCTTGGGACACAGGTGGACGGTAGTCTCTCCTTTGATAATCACATCGCCAAAGTGGTCAGGAAATCCTTCTACGTGGCACACCTCATCACAAAAGGTTTCTCATCCAGAAAAAAAGAGGCCATTGTTCCCCTCTACTCATCACTCATTAGACCCATTATAGAGTACAACGTCCCTTTTGGTATGTACCTCAAAAGACATCTACAACAACTGGAAAGGCCGTAAAAATACCTCACAAAGAGGATTACTGGCCTCAAACAGATGCCTTACGCAGACTGTCTCAAAAAACTCCAGCTTTACTCCGTCGCATATCGCCTACTCAGAGGCGATCTCTGCCTAACATACAAAGCTATGTCAAACCCAAAGCTGTTGGACATGCTCCACTTAAAGAAATCCCAATCCCTCCGAGCTACACGTTCTAGGGACCTAAACCTTGTCACCACAATAAACAGAACATGCTGGAGGGATAGATTCCTGTGCCAGAGACTTCCCATGCTCTGGAACAGACTACCTATCTATGTCAAACAGATCTCCTCATTAGCACTCTTCAAGAAAAATCTTGATGATTGGATGGGTAATAGGAAATTCACCCCGGGGATCTCTTCTGTGGTTCTGCTTGACAGGGGCACAGGAAAATTATTTTCTTGGGTGACGAAAGCCAGGGTACATTTTTGGTTAGGCTTGTATAGGCCCTAAGGCCAATAGCCTAGTACCTACCTATGAACTTCTGAACCTATGTATTAAGAACTGTGGTACCCTTGCTGTATGAGTTGCTCAGACCTGTTTCCATCTTCATGTCTTTCAGTCAATATGTCCCATGCTCGTTTGCCAACTTATGCAGCAGCTGAAAATGAAGTGCTGATCACATACTTAATCCAGCACTACCCTCTGCTGTTTGGCAGGGCAGCCCATGATCAGCAGGAGCGGACTGCCCAGTAGAATGACCTAGTCCACAGGGTCAATGATGTCGGACTGCAAAACCTCAGTTATGAGCAGATCTGGCATCATTGTACTGACCTGCTTCACAATGCCCGTCGGCATGCTGCTGCAGTCTGGGAGGAATCACCTTGCAACAGGGGGGCCATGCCATCCATCCCCCTGACATGTGTGGAGGAGCTCCTGGCCAGCCTCGTGGCACCTGCACGTCCAGCCAGCCACCAACTGCCGGACACCTTTGTGGAGGTGGGTGGCACCCACACACTGGTCAAGGACTTTGCAGGTAAGGACACAGGGCACATCAGTAGACCACTGTTGTGTATACATCTGCATTGGTACAGGTAGATCATGCATATCTGAAATGTCATAGATATATTGTGCTGCTGCATAGTAGTGATAAACAGATGTCCAGATGTGGTAGTATTGGGGAAATGTACCATTGATGTATTGTAATACTGCACCCACCCTGTAGCACTGCCACAGGTGTGGCCACTGACATTGCATCTCTCACCCTCTTATGTAGGTCCCTCTGGGATACCACCAAGGCAGCAGCCTGTACCTGGTGAGTATGGTTTATGTAGATGCTTGCAAACACACCGGGCATGTAATGGTGATGGTATATTCCATGCACACATCTAACACACCTACCCTGAATGCATGCTGTACATGTGCACGTATTGTTGCTGTGAAATGCATGGCGTTACAGGGGTGACCATGATTGGGTATTAGAAGAGTATGTCAGACACCTGCATGATAGCTAACATCCTGTCATTGCGGAATGTGTCCACATAGAGTAAATAATGGTGGGAGACATGACCTACAGTAGGGGCATGTTCAGAACAACACCCATATACAGTGCAACACCAGTGTATATACCTGTAGGACAATGGCAACTGCTGCAGAGATACATTATGGCATAAGGCATTACAGTAGTCCACATTATCATCTGGGACTAGGCTGTAACATGTGGTGTTCAGTGTATGGGACACTTAAAAGTGACACACATGTGTAGGGCTTACTTGTCATGCATCTGCTAAAAGGCTGAAGGGGGGGTGTCAGCATGACACACCAGTGCACTCCAGCAGGGATCCTAAGGATGCTAGGAATGGCTTTATCTGCACATAGTTAGGTTTAGGACCTGTGGCGGCCGTAACCCTACCACCACAGCAATAGTGATGGCAGTGTGTGAACACCATGGGATGTGCACATGAGTAGACCTTGCAATCATGCAGAATAGGGGGACATGTGTAGGGCAGACTGAACATACACTGGCAAATGTAGATGGCCCATGCTGGTGTACCCCTACCAGGAGTAGTGACTGCTGTAGTACACACAACAAGAGGTGCGATAAACCGTCATGATAAAGGTGTGCACACATATACTCACACAGTGTGTATGCATAGTGGTCAGCAGCCACACACCTAACACAATCTGTAGATACTGAATGTGAAAGTACAGGACATATGTCACATATCGGGCTCATGTACTGCTAAGATATGTGGTGATGTGGTCCCATGGCAGATCAAGGATGGGTGCGTCAAATCAATAAAGGTGTATACACCCCCCATAGCCACAGTATGCTCTGATGGTTGTCAGTGTAAGAGTAATGGATTGGTCATACATGGTCCGCTGATGTTGAGAGCTATGCATCAGACATCAGGCATTCACAAATGACATCTGTCCACATATCATACCAGGTATGTGTTGCTGGAAAACATAGGGGCTATGAACATTAAAGCTGAAATAACTGACACAGTAGTACACATTCAGCAGTGGGCCATACACCTGTGAAGTGTGGTGCACAGTACATGGCAGGGTGCAGAACAGGTACACAGAAATACCATGTTCATGGGCGCAGTGGTATCCAGGGGAAGGGGCTTCACCTAGTGACACAGCACATGCATCACATACATGTATACTTTTGCCAGCATGGATGGACTATAACTGCACTGCATGCTGTTGGGTACCATATATTGTGCATGTTGACAGAGGGGTAATAGGAGGACTGTGTGTACTTTCATTGTGCAACCTCACCTGTATGTGTGTGTGCATCCTGGTGGGTAGTCAGTTTGTCTGCAGGGTCACTCTGGTGAAGTGGAGGGAGGTTGATGCATGTAGTATGCTTGTGTGCATGTGTGTGTGCTTGTGTGGCTAGCCATGTATACACATGTGTGATTGTGGGGTGTTCATACAGCAGTACCTCCCTCTGGGATCATACAGTACATGTACATGGACTGCCACATTACACACCGGCAATACCTGTCATGTGTGTAATCACAGGACAGCTGATAGTATAATATGCTCTGTAGCATGGAACAGGCATCCAGAGGGAAGGTAGACAACAGGTACACCCTTAATATCGCATTCATCAGAGAGGTCACCTACAATCCACATATGCAGCACTACAGATGCATTGGGAAAGTACTAGTCAACACCAGGGAGTGTATCCAATTATTACAGTTGTCTCATGATAGGCATATCTGGCATGTACTAAGCATTACATACACATGACACATCAGTGTGTGATATTATGGATGGAACATAGCAGCCCACACATATAGGGGCCATGCTCATGATGTCCAGACATACAGAGGGTGCATACCGAATGACACCAGTGAGGCCATGAAAACCACTACATACAGGTCAGGCAGGTAAAGTAGCAACAGGCCTTGTGTTGTGACTGCTTGTGTAGGCATTTAGAGGACTGATATGTTAGTGAGTGGTATGAATGTGTGAATGTTAACGTGTGATGCAGGATGGGGTATCACATGGACATATACATGGGACTGTATGTAAAGCCATGGACAGGTAGGTATTATGGAGGTGTGTGTGTGTGTGTGTGTGTGTGTGTGTGTGTGTGTGTGTGTGTGTGTGTGTGTGTGTGTGTGTGTGTGTGTGTGTGTGTGTGTGTGTGCATACTGTTAGGCAATGCTGTACAGGTTTTAAAGTGCATTTATTGTTTTGCCCCACAAGTGGCGAGGTGGGTTAGGGTCCCTCCTGCATGCAATCTGATGTTGGTGTCCATACAGACACCGAAGATGATGATAGTACTATTGAGGCACAGGTGGGGTTGTCAGGGGCTGACACTGCGGCAACATTTGACATCCCCCTTTTAGCCACCCCAACCCTGCAGACAGATCAGTGCCTATACACACCCCATCACAAGTGGCCATTGCAGAGGGACAGCTGGCATTCTGTGGCAGTGCACAGGAAAGTGTGGTAACCATGCCTACTGTGTCTGGTCGCAGCAGGCATAGCCAGATGTCCGGCAGGGACCACATAGGCAGATGTCCGAGGGTGCTCGTGGTAGGGCCACTGGATATCATGCCCCTGGTGGAAGTGACATAGCTGGTACTAGCAGGCACGTGTTTCAGGCTGTCATGGCAGCACAGGCACATATAGAACATTACCATAGACAGTGCTTGAGGCTGCAGAAGGCTGCTCTTACATCTGCAAATGACAAATCCTGTGAACTGGCTGGTGCAATCTATGGATTAACTGAGTTCATGTCTAGACGGTCTGGTGAGATGATGGCCTTCATCAACCATGGTCTGTCTGTGCTTGAACGTGTGATGGTAGTGCAGCAATGGCCTTGTGGATGTAGGCCAGCAACGCCAACAGCTGTTAGTCAATGTGGATGTGCTAGGACACCAAGAGGCAACCGTAGTGGCAGTACCGGCCCTGGAACTGCAGGGGCGTGCTGTCCACACCACACCACAGCAGGCCACAAGCCCATGGTCCTGGCCAGTCCCAGGAAGAACCTGGTGCCAGTGGACATTTGTCATCATCAGGTGAGAGTAGCACATTGAGGCCTGTACCTGGACATGCCCATGGAACCCCTGGCAGGCACAGTCCATGTGTCTATTGCCAGAGGCAGTGAACTGCACACCCTGCCTGGTATGGTCTGCAGCTTTCCATAAACACCTGTGTAGGGTAGTGACATGGCAGAACTGTGTGCATGCATACCCACACACTATGTAAACACACCTAGGGTGACTCCATACCTACACACACCACATCACCATGCCCAGCTCACCACAGTACAGCCCTCTCCCACACACATGGTGTCAAATGCATGGCCCACCCTCTGTCTCTGCCAAACCAACATCACACCCTGTGCATATGATGATACCTGTGCCACATCACTGTCATCCATACCATCAATCCTGGGACAGGCTAATATGGTTCTGATGCACACGGTGACTGTACTACAGTGTACCACAATACTGCAGTGTAACATGTTGTAAGGAGTTGTGTGTTGCATAAATGGCAGGTAGTGTAGCCGTCCAGCAATAATGCGTTATAGCTGTTATTAACACTGGTTGGTTGTGGTCTCTATAATGTTATCCATTTGTGTTGTAGGTGTACATGTGTCAGCACAAGGATGGTCCCACAGTCATATTCCACAACGGGGTATGGCACTGTGGTGACACCATGGCTGTGACATATCTGGGGTACAGTTGAACACATGTCACAGGTTACTAAAATGGTTATTGCCTGTGCCACATGGACAGGTGACCCACTGAGGCATGTATACCTGCAACCTGATGTAGACCCAATCACATACATGCACACTGTTACTTGGCAACACTGGGACTAGACCCCCTACCTAGCTATGTAGTGATACTGAAGCGTGGGGCTTACATTACACACACCACACAGCGTTTAGGGTGAGGTGTGTCCCAGGTTAAATGTTACATGCAGAACATCCCCAGACATGTACAGTATGATAATGGGGGATGTAATGGGTGTATATGGACAATATGTAGTGTGACATACTGTCATATACACACCAACAGACACATAACAGCCAGACACACATATGAGATACCAGGGCCTATCGCTGCTAACTAGTGTCCAATGTGTTACAGGTAGGCTGCACACAGCACATGCATAACTGGCTTGGATTGTGGTATTAGTTACCTGTATGGTTGATGGTGACAGTGGTGACCATAACGTGGTCATGGGACATATACTGGGTGTACCTTGGTGTAATGACAGTGTACACAGCACCTACATCCCCAGTAGATATTGTACTCCCTGAAACCCATGATGGCACTCTGCCATACCCACCATTACACATTGGCCGCAACTGCGATACAACCTATAGTATACCCCAACAGTGGAACTACAGGGATATGCATCTAATGCACATGCCACATGCATAGTAGGGTGTTGCGTTGTCATGCCTCACCTGTGGGAAGCAACAATACTATCTGTACTACTGTGTGGCAATGAGTACTGGAACAGGAGTATGTGGCCTCGGCATGCTTTACCCTACAGATATACGGACATGCACAACTACACACACATGCCGGAACACAGTGGGTATCCTATGCCTATCAACCCATTTATAAAACACTGTTGTGCTGGTACTGCAAGGCTCATGTAGCCGGTGTGGGGGGAGGGATTAACAGGGTACATGTAATGTCCCATACAGCAGCAGCCACAACTGACTATGGCATTGGGTGTTGCATTGGTTTTGAAGGCCCTCCTGGAATTCCCAAGTGCAGGTGTGCTAACACACAGACACTGCTTTACTCAGTCATGCACACGCACATATGTGTCAGTACAGGGGTGCATCGCTGCAGGTGGTCATAGCTGTGTACCTAGATATTGTCCAAGGGGAGATGGGTTGTGTAGGGGTTGTGTGCACAGTGGTATCCTGGCACCTGCCAGGTGGCAGCAGGCAATCTATTGACAGACACTACTGTGGTGACCCTCAGGGAGAGAATGACATACATTAGCCAGTCCTTCAGGTGCCTCCTGCACATGTCCACTGAGGTGATCAAGTTGACATGTATGCAACATGCATTATAACACATGGTTAGTGTCTGTGATGGAGATCTGTACCCAGGCATGTTTTGTTGACTGTGGTAGTGTAGTGGAGGTACCCATGGCATGTGGTGCATACCAGGTGACATCTCCTATATGTGCTAAGGGGTATATACTGTGACACAGCTCACACACCAGGGATACAACAGGGAGGCCTCAGTGTCCAGCTTTGCCCGCAGGTGTGCCTGTTGTCAGTACTACATTTCGCACTCTGCTCTTGCCTGGGTTAGCACTGTCAACAGTAATACAGCCATGATACACTACATGCCAGTGTGACAGCACGTACCCTGGGCTACTACACCTGTGTGTGACACATTCACATGGATTACAGTGCTGTACAGGCCTCATATATGTCTGTGTCCCACACATGATGCTCACACCTCTTGCTAATGATAGCACATAGGCGCATGTATTGTACAAGGCATTACATACACTTATTACAGATTATCAGACTGGGTAGTGTGACCTGGTTACCAGGGCTAAGCTATGCTTAGCAAGTATCAACATTGCTGCAATATAACAGCTGAGCTGATTTGTGCACTGGTAAGCGAAGTCTACACTGTGTAAGCGCCAGTATGTTTACCTGTAGCTTAGAACCACTTAGCTTCATGCAAACCCACACAAACCTGCTTAAATCTGCTCAAAACTGCCTTAACCACTTTGTATCTGACAGGCCTTGCTCTGCCCAGCAACAAAATGGACAGCCTTTGCAGGTCTTGAACCTAGGATCCTCTACACTGAAGTTACAACACTTAACCACTACTCCATGACCACTGTGAAGACAGCTCTTGTTTTACCAATATAGCTGTCAATACACATATTGAGTAGTATTGAACAATTGCCTTTAGTTTCTAAATTGTGTAGTCCTTGTTATTAATATGACTGTTGCAACACATATGTTGTTTTATCATAATGTACACATAGCAGATACATATGGTGAGATATATCTGGCAGGGTATACACAACTGTGAGCTTTACTCATGACAGGATTATGGTTGTATACATATAGGTCTATATATGTCTACAGGTATATACACATGTATAACCTTAAATATGTCTGTATACACATCTGTATAGTGCAACATATATATAGCCATGTGTACATCTCTTCGTATGTACATATACACACACACACACACACACACACACACACACACACACACACACACAAACACACAAACACACATATGTATATATATATATATATATATATATATATATATGTATATATAGATATATGTAGCTATAGCTATATATGTATGTACGTCCTATGTGTACAGATATGCCTAGTTGTGTTGGTATATATGTAGATATCTCTAACTATCTGATGTTACATGCTGCTCCACTGTATATTACCCTATTGGCTAACATGATATATCTACTACTGTCAATATATATGTAGATATCCATACATATATGTGCATGTGTATCTCTATCTGTATATGTGTAGACATATATTGCTCTGTATATGTATATATCTGAGTGTTTATATGTATATCTATGTACATATACATATCCATCTATGCATGTTGATATCTATATGTGTATATATCTATATAGATATCTGAAGAATTATATATACATATATGCTCACCATATGTCCTGAACATGGAGTGGAGCCCTACCTCAGCCCCTATAGTCCCAACATTGTAGTGCAAGGGGATGTCAGGTATGTATTGCAGGTATATTTGTAGACTATTGCTACTGTAATTGGGATTGTCTTCACAAACATGTTGTGTGTGGGAGGTCACATCTGCATTTAACATGCGCGCCATTGGCTACTGACAGACATCCTAAGGACATCATAGTATAGTACCACTGCTAGCACAGTAATGCTCCTGTGAACTACAGCAGATATATTACCCAATATATGTGGACAGTCTGACACACTCTGGACAGTCCAGAGTTATACACGGAACCCCTTAGTGCAAGACATGTGGACCAAGACTGACAATGTGGATGTTAACAACCATGTAGAGGGGTATAACACATACCTACTGGTATACATTTGCCCCCATAGGTTATGCACTCACATACCCCTGTCTGTCCTGGCAAATAATTACCACTGGTACAGAGGTGCCATGGCCACATACTGCCCACTAGTTATTGACATACATCTGTACTGCATCCCACTGCTTTGTCTGACATACATGACTGTTATGGTGGCCCAGCAGCAGTACCTCTGACAAGTATCTGGACATGACATCTCACTGGGCAAGTACACTAAGCTGCTAGGTATGTAACAAAGCACTGTGCAGGCTACAGGCATACTGGCTCAACACTGGCCAACATTTCCTATGGGGGAATACACATGTACCTGCATATATAGCTGGCTCTACAGGCATGTCACAGCACAAAGTAACAGACACCTGTGTGTAAGTGCATAACCACAACCAGTGTGAACACAGCCACAGCCACATATGGTAAGCTACGTAATATTACAGTATATGGACTATCTGTTCAACACCATCCTCATATGTACCACTCACACACTAACTCTACATATGTTGGCCCACTACATAGTGTGGTCCGATGCCTGTCTGTGGTATGGGACATGTGTGTGTTTGGCCCTACAAACATGTAAGCCGATAGGGTAACATACAGTGGAGCAGCATGTAACATCAGATAGACCAGGACCAAGATCAATGACATCTACCACAGTCTGTAAACAGGCCAAGGTACATATAAACAATACACACACTGTTGACAACCACTTTAAGTACACAGAACTCAGTACTGTGCACACAACCACAGAATGTCCAGGTTATGTCATCAAATATAACCCCTACTATATATAACATGTGTAGCAGTCTGATATCTCGCTGGGTTATCAGATATGATGTCACTAAATATGGTCTACAGCACATATGCACCTCTTACTGCATGACATATGTACAAAGGGTGACAGACTTGTGGCTGGAGGCACAAACACAGGGCGAATATTGACATGTTGCTGTGATAGCCTCATACATTTACTGTTGTAACAGGGTTTATTGCAACATATGTCCTATGAGGGATATGAAGTCAGTAACTCTCACGGCTGTCATCATCTACAGACTACAACTACCTTCTGCAGTTCACAGATAGGTGGTCTGTGGGTAACACATGAAATAAAAGGCACCACACACTGCCCAGTTTGCAGATGGCCCTACAGATGAGGGTGTCCTCATAAACATAGCACTGACATGACAGGTATTAAAACGTGTAGGACATCTATATCCACAAACACCCTGTTAAAGCAAAATTACTCCAAATGCAGTATAGTAGCACTTACAGTCTGTTGTCAGGTCAGGTACACCCCTCCTGTGTGTTGGCTTGTTTTTACAGTGTATGTTGTTAGAGGTAAATCCCCAATCCATCTGTGATGCTGCTTGCCAAACAACAGATCGAGTTCCTGCTCACAGTGAATGAAAAGGCCCAACACCAACATGATGTTCCTAGATACTGGAGTATGTTACCATGCAATTGGTTATGGGAATGTTAACACATGCAATCAGCTAGAGGAGGGCTGAAATTCATGCAGAGGCCATCAGCTGATCATGAGCATCACTTAAAATACACATGCTACTGCCTAAGCAAAGCAGGTGTAAGTCTCCACGGAGTGAGAGAGGCAGACAGAGGCAAAGATAAGTCAGGGAGGGGTAGGAGAGTAAAACATAGGCATGTTTGTGTCATACACCTACCAGTACAGGGTATCAAACCCCTGACAACTATGTAGTGCTATCACATGTCTATGCAGTTATTAGATACACCACATAGGTTACATGTTGTTGAGCCCTCCAAACTGATATGTAATGGTGAGTGACATCTGAAACAGTGATATGGTAGCTATACGGTAGGTGTAATACACGTGGCTGTCCCCATGAACAGGTGTCAGTGTCAACATAGCCACACTCTCACAGAGACACACACATTGACACACTTAGCAAGACCAGGAATACAACTCATCACTTGTGAGATTGCCACAACACAGTACTGTGCAGGTATCACATGCACCACAGGGGTCATACGGAGGTTATATGGGCAAAGGGTATGTGGAGGTGTCTGACATAAGACAGCATACTTCAGTATGCCAATGGGGGTTGTAGTGAGTGTGAATGTGGTCATAGGCATTGTACAACACACACACACACACACACACACACACACACACACACACACACACACACACACACACACACACACACACACACACACACACACACACACACACACACAGGGTGCCAGCACTGACATGCATGGATGCATTGGTCACAGGTGTGTAGTGATCGACTGTGCCAGACGGCTATACAAGGCTAGGTGATAGGTATACCTTGGCATCAGGCCACATGACAATGGTCTGCAGTGTGGCTTGGGGGTGTAGTGTCTGGATTTGTCCACACAGGTGGGTATTGTATTCACCATCCAGTCACCTGGGTAACTATTGCATGTGACCAATGCTGTGCATTGCTTGCCATGTATGTGTTCCTTAGTCCATGACATGGACGGTGTCTGGGATGTGCACAACTCCCACCTGCATGTACATTGACATGTGGAACTGTACCTGGGGTGTCTGGCATACACAGATTGTTATCATCAGATGTGCCAGTCCTGACCTCATGTGGTGGGAACTGTTAATGGACCGCAGGTTGACTCTGCACCTACATTGATAGCATGATATCGGTATTCCCTGCTTCATAGGTTCATAAGTTCATAGGTAGGTACTAGGCTATCGGCCCAAGGGCCTACGTAAACCTAGCCACCAGATTCCCTGGCTTACGCCACCCAAGAAAATTATTTTCCTGTGCCACTGTCGAGCAGAGACACAGAAGTGATCCCCGGGGTGTATTTCCTATTTCCCATCCACTCATCAAGATTTTTCTTGAAGAGTGCTAATGAAGAACTTTGCTTGACATAGATGAGTAGCCTGTTCCAGAGTATGGGGAGTCTCTGTGACAGGAATCTATCCCTCCAGCATGTCCTGTTTATTGTGGTGACAAGGTTTAGGTCCCTAGAGCATGTAGTTCAGAGGGATTGGGATTTCTTTAGGTGTAGCATGTCCAACAGCTCTGGGTTTGACATAGCTTTATATGTTAGGCAGAGATCACCTCAGAGTAGGCAATATGTTACGGAGTAAAGCTGGAGTTTTTTGAGGCGGTCAGTGTAGGGCATTTGTTTGAGGCCAGTAATCCTCTTTGTGAGGTACTTATGTGGCCTTTCCAGCTGCTGCAGATGTCTTGTGAGGTACATTCCAAAAGGGGCGTTGTACTCTATAATGAGTCTAATGAGTGTTGAGTAGAGGGGAACAATGACCTCTTTTTTCCTGGATGAGAACCCTTTTATGATGAGGTGCACCACATAGAAGGACTTCCTGAGTACTGTGGCGATGTGACTATCAAAGGAGAGACTACTATCCACCTGGGTCCCAAGGTCTCTTATCACGAAATCGGTGTTAAGTAGATTGCTGCCTATGTGGTAGTTCATGGGTACAGAGATTTTACCAAAGGGGATGACACTGCACTTTTTGGCATTGAGCTTGACACCATGCATCTGTCTCAGCGAGGCCCTTCTGTAGGATGTCCACATCATTTGTGGACTTGACTATGGCTCCTAGTTTGCAGTCATCTGCAAACTTCATTAGCCAGAGGCCTTCTGTGTTAGCCTGTACTTCAGAGAAGTAGATACCAAACAGGAGAGGTCCCAGAGCAGAACCCAGTGGTACTCCACTTGTCACTGCTTTGAGGTCAGATTTGGAGTGTGCAACTTTCAAAGTGTGGGTTCTGTCAGTGAGGTAGTTGGCAACCATCTTGTGATGTAGGGATTTATACCTAGTTTAGTGAGTTTAGCTATAATTCCAGAATGGGGATGGTGTCAAAAGCCTTGATGAGATCAAGATAGGCTGTGTGAACCACCTTACCCTCATCTACGGCTTTGGTGACTGCCTCAAAGAAGTCGATTGGGTTCAGGAGGCATGATCTGCCTTTCACAAACCCAATCTGGGTGGGATCCAGAGTTTGGAGGTTACCAATGTCTTTGTTTATGAGTTCAATGATGATACGTTCCATGGCCTTGCAGACAAGGCTCATCAGGCTAATAGGTCGATAGTTCCCGGAATCAGTGGTGGCTCCCCCTTTGTGGAGTATGATAACTGTTGTTGTGCACCATTCAGTGGGCACAAAACCTGATGCAAGGCTATTATTTAACATGGTGCTTAAGTGGGGAGTCAGTTCATTCTGAAGTTCGTGTAAAACGCAGCCTGGGATGTTGTCCTGTCTCATGGATGTTGTGTTTTTGAATTAGAGAGTGCAGCTTTTACCTGCGTAGTTGTGATTACAAGGACGTTGCATTCTTCCTATATAGATATGGGCCCTTTAGGGGGTGAGAGGGGTGTAAAGTTAGCACTGAACCTATCTGCCAGGATGTTGGCAGTATCAGTTGTACATAAACAAGCAATACAACAGAAGGAGGATGGAGGAAGCTACTTCCTTCTGTTGTACAGTTTGTTTATGGCAGGGGACAACCAGATTGGCTTCCTTTTTTTGGAGGATAGCGTCTTGGTTCTGCTTTGGATAGCACGATCCTTGCACTCGTGTACGTGCTTATAGAGTGCATTTGTGTAGGATTCAGCAGATGTAATTGTATTGTCCATCTGCATGGATTTCATGAAGTTCACCACTTCTGTCTTAAGAAGCATGAAGTTGGCTTTGGATAAATTTATTACTGTGGTTTCCTTAATGGGGGGTGGGATGTGGATATCAAGGGTGATTAGCTTATGGTTGGATCAGACCAATGAGGAGTTGAATTCAGGTGTGGAACACCGGTCACTCATGCTGGTAATGACTAGGTCTAGGATATTGTTACCCCTGATGGGGGTGTGGATAAGTTGATCCAGGGCATTGGAGTTTATGAATTCCAGAAAGCGTTGAGCTAAGGAGTTGGTACACGAGTAGTTTTCCAAGTTAATGGTGGGGTAGTTGAAGTTGCCCATTATTAGGGTGTTTGGTTGAACCCTAATATTTACCAGTACATCAAGAAAAGAGGAGTGAGAATCCTGGGGCATGGTGGGGGATCTGTAGCAAGCTACAATTTGGACTACAGTTTTACCCAGAGTTAGTTGCACTTGGATAACCCCGGATGCATTATGCTGAGCAACTAGCCTGGAAGTGTGGATATCCTTAATGAATATGGACACAGCTCTTCCTTTGGTGTTTTGGTCCAGGTTACATGGCTGAAATGTGTGGTATGAGTTATAACCTGGTAGTGCAGGGGTGCTCTCTGGAGCCTTGAACCAGGTCTCAGTCACTGCACAGATATCAATGTTCTCCATTTTAAGGAGTGCCTCGAGTGAGTGCATTTTGAGCTTTGGACTTCTAACATTGAGTAGCATTACCCTCAGTTTTAGTTTGTCTGTTCCTGTTATGGTGGTGAATTTGTTATTTGAACCTTGCCTAAAAAAAGGCACTATAGGGTCAGGAAGAGCCTTAGCCAGTATCCGGAATCCCAGGGGCGACAGGTGCAGGCCATCTGTGGCAAAGCATTGTGGTCTGTCGACCATGTCATCCCAAGCAGACAGGTACTGGATCCCCTTAAAATGGTGTCAGTGACATCTGTCCATACAGGGCATGTTTTTCAGACATGGTATGTCCTTTGTGGGTTACATTTGATGGCACCACAGGTGTTGCAGATGTCCAGTGGGGGACATAGGGAAGGTGCACTGTCGGCATGTAAGTGCCTATTGGACTGATGTACAGGGTGCCATGCCCTCTGTAGCCCACTGCAATCACACCATGGTTACTATCAGCGGGCAATATGCAGGGTACTACCAACATAGCAGCTGTTGCCTAGGCTAGTGTGTGCGTGTGTATGAGACATGGGTTGAGAGTGTTCTCTGGGTAATACAAGGGTTGCTAACTTTGTTCACCTGGCCTTGATGTCACATGTAGGGGTATGGATTTGCACCCCAGCCTCTCAGCTATTTCACATCTGTTATCCCTGTACGGTGGACATTGTGATGTATACTAGGGCCAACATACAAGAAATATGCAAAACCCACTTCACATTGAGTCCATTTGTTACGCACTCACATCCACGTCCACACAGATACGAATGACAAACACAAACCTGTCATGTCGCAGATTAGAACTCCTACCTAACTAGTATATTACACTACAACACTAAGCTGTGATAGGACGTGCCACGGAGATTACCAAAGTAATCATTCCCCAAAGGTGTATTTCACAGTGAATGACATCAGCAGAAGTGCCAAAGTAGGGCATTTGAATTGTAGTGAGTGTGACTAGCCTAAAATTCATTGCACCCTACACAGACAGAAACACACACAGTTGCCATGTCTGGGATTAGAACTCCTACCTAACTAATTTATCACACTACAGCAGTACCCAGTTATAGGACGCACCATGGAGCTTACTGGGCTACAACTTTCTGAAAGGTGTATTTCACAGTGTATGACATCAGCATCCTTGCCAAAGTAGGGCATTTGAATTGTAGTGAGTGTGACTAGCCTAAAAAGCATTGCTTTCTACACAGACACACACACACACACAGTTGCCATGTCTGGGACTCCTACCTAAGTAGTTTATCACACTACAGCAGTACGCAGTTATAAGACGTGCCACGGAGATTACTGGGCTATAACTTTCTGAAAGGTGTATTTCACAGTGCATGACATCAGTAGGGCATTTGAATTGTAGAGAGTGTGACTAGCCTGAAAAGCATTGCGTTCTACACAGACAGAGACACACACACACACACACACACACACACACACACACACACACACACACACACACACACACACACACACACACAAACATTTGCCATGTCTGGGATTAGAACTCCTACCTAACTAGTTTATCACACTACAGCAGTGCACAGTTATAGGATGTGCCACAGGGATTATTGGCCGACACCTTTCCCAAGGGTGTATTTCAAAGTGGATGACCTCAGCAGGCTTGTCATAATAGGGCTATGGGGAGGGCAGTGTATGTGCATGGGCCATAACCCATTCATCTAGAGGTTGACACACCACATGCGGGCACACGCAGGGTTATATTCCACAGATACATGTATACCACTGCTAGATGACTACTTCCTTGTACAGTCATGTTGCACAGCTAGCACTTGCACCACATAGTCTGTAATGCTGACAGATACCAGTGACTAATGTCTACAGTGAGTGACATCTGAACCTCATGTGGTTGTAGCCATTTGGCTGTGTGCTGGGTGGGACATGCCTCATAATGGATGGCCCCTTGTCACAGTCACTCTCTTCCACACATCTATGTACATCTACTTTTGGCTTATTATAGTGTTTTGTCCTTGGATATATGCCTGTATTCCTATCCACTGTGTGTGCAAAGCATGAGTGGTTCATACTAAGGAGTGTCTGCACTAACATCTGCAACTGCCAGATATGTCTGGTCCACTGTTGTTTGCAGACATGGGCTTCATTTGTTTGTGTGAGCATGCCCAGTATGACCTTTCAGTATGTTGTTGACTGAAATTGCCTTCATTTCTCTAAGTGTATGAGCATGCACAGTATGCCCTTCTGTACTGAATGTGTGGATCTATTTCAGATAGTTTGTACTGCAGTGCAGATCTTTGTGTTGTACACCTACAGGTAGCATACTGTTTCTGCAGGGTATTCGTCGATCATTTGGCAATATAGGGACAAACTGTGCAGGGGGTAGTGTGTACTGTAGGTGATTGTGCCTGTGCTATTTCAGCTGAATGGTACTGCTGTTAGCAGAGATATTCAGACATGTGTACTGTTATACACAATGATGTTTTCTGTCCTCATGTACTATCAGGTGGACATTCTTGCTCCCATGATGTCTTGGGGGACAAGGGTGACTGCAGCTGTGTTCAGTATTGTGGGCAGACACCTACATATTCATGGTAAGTTATGCCATTCTGGAGAGGGAGCAGCATACACTTGCTGCTGGGTCTGTGTATCTGGTTCAGCACCTTGCTACAGTGCTGGGAGAGGATCCCACACTTGGACGCCCATCGACAGGACAGTATGGGCTTATCTTGCTGTGGCAATGCCTCAAAGCTCTACAGATTTACACAGGTTACCCAGAGGCAGGGCCATGGGCCAGGACATTAACCCTATTGTGGTGTACAGGCAGGTGTGTAGCCACCCATTTATGTGTTTGCAGCCAGGGATAGTATGTGCATACAGCTTGGTGTTGGACCCTGCACATTCCTTGCTGCCCATGCCCCCCCTCATTTATTCTAACATCTTCCATACATTATGCATACATTCTCTGATACTTTCCCTAAGGGTATCACCCCATCACAGGTGTGTGTTAGTGTTGGTCCACAGTCCATGCAGTAGGACATGGTGGACATGTTACTGTGGTTTGTCCACATGGCCTTGCATATGGCTTTTGTGGAGTGTGTTATGTTATTTGCATGTCCATGACATAACATGCATTGGCAGTACGTGTGAGACACAGGCCTTTGACAAAAGCCTGTGGGGCATTAGGTGTTACTGCAGGCCAGATGTGGCAGGCCATTGCATCCTGTCAGTCCTACCATCTCAGACCACCATACAGTATATTCTTCTGGGGTGACAGGGTAGGTGTGATAGGTGTTCATGCCAATACCTTCTATCAGTCTTGATCAGGTGGTGTGGATGCTGGCAGGGTGCTACCTACAGCTAGGGACACACCTACATGGGACACCTGCACTGCATGCTGCATTCCTTCACTATTGCCATATACAGGTGGGGTCTTACTGTACCCATTCCCCACAACAGGGATATGAGCAGAGAGGTACCTGTGGGTGTTGTTTGCAAGAGCATGTGTGCTATGGACACTACTTGCATCTGACACACAGATATGCATGGGGCATTCCAGTTATGCTGGCATGTGCATGTTCATCAGCTGTTTCCCCATACATCAGTCCTACCTCCTTTGTGATCTGCAAGTGTTCGGGCAGACATCACCTGTATCCCCTACTACAGGACCAGTTATTGTGATGCATACCTGTATGTACAACTCCAAGGGTGTCTTCATTTCACAGTGACAGAATATATACTGTATGTCTGGGGTACTTTCCCCTGTGTACCACTTGTATATCTAGCCCAACAGCCATGCCATGTCAGTCTTTCAGATAGTGACACATATTACCACCATACATTTACAATGGCATACTGCTACCATGTGTTATACTGGTGGGGATTGTCTTTGGCACTGCAGTTGTGAGAGCTTGTCCCTGTCATCAGCAGTAGTGGGCAATGGCCACCATGTCTTACCTCAACATGCATACATACTGACCACTCTCACACAATATGACACATCATCTTAACACACACAGTCCTGCATGCTGTACAAATGCTACAACCTATCCTGCTATCTCGACTACCTTTGGACATCTGTGCTGCACTTGTATTATACCTACTCATACATGTTACTACATTTCTACACAGGATTGGGGGAAGGGGCACACCTATCTGTTTCCACATGTCTACATAGGAGTGGGGGGTACACCTGACTGTTACTACATTTCTACATAGGGTAGTGGGGGAATACACCTGACTGTTTTTACATTTCTACACAGGATTGGGGGGAGGCACACTTGACTGTTACTACAGTTTTACACAGGATTGGGGGCGACACACCTGACTGTTTCTACATTTCTACACATGATTGGGGGGGCAAACCTTAATGTTTCTACATGTCTACATAGGATTGGGGGGGCACACCTGGCACTTGTACACATTTGCTCTGACTGTACTGGTATGTCAGGTACTTCATTTCATTCTGTATTCTAACCTATCATGCTGACTAGAGGCATATCAGTGTACTACAGGTCTTAGCTTTTGTTGCCCTACATATTAGTGTCTGACTTCCTACCCTTCAGAATTAACATCCCACTGCCTGACCTGCTGAAGTGTGTCTGTGTAGGCCTGGGGGGAGGCTACCCATAGGCATTATTCATAGCACAGCCTCTGTTTGTGTTTGTCTATACCTGTCCTGCTGGCTGAGACTGTTGTTGGGTATGTGAACCTCACTGACTGGCATGTGTGAGTCATATAGACACACATGTCTCCCAGCACATTTCCTGCAGTGGGTTTTGTCACCCTGTGTTGTACAGGCTACTATGGTGACTCCAGTATTTGTTACAGATGTCATGGTGGTGCCACTATGGGTGTCTACTATCTGCTGCCATACCATTCAGCCATCTGATTCCCTTGCATGCTCACAGCCATACCATAGATACAGGTAACAACACATTCTACTCTATTCGGCAATTGGTAGGTTGATTGACTTAGCTTGTGGATGTGCCAGTATTGAGGATGGTGCTGGAGGGCTGCCTATATCAGATGCACATAGTACACTCCCTATACATGGTTGAGCACAGGTAGTGTCATGTTTGGCATCCCTTTAAATGTATGTGCGAGTCAGAGAGAGGTGTCATTCCCTGGGTCCCTACTGTGTCATTGTATGTGCTATGCATTGCCTCTTTGCTAAAGCCAGATCATACTAGGCATGCCTCCATCTGCCTACTGGAGCAGGCTCAGGTTGTTCCTCCTCTGAGTCACTCTGTGCCTGTGCAGGCCTTGGCATTGGTGGGGGGCTGTGTGGCCCTGCCCCATGCTGTTCCTGCTGTAGCTGTTTCCACAGGATCATATTGTGTAGCATGACACATACCATAACAATATGAGTACATGTAGCTGGTGAGTACTGCAAGGCTCCATCAGATGTGCCCAGGCACTGGAACTGTGACTTGAGCATCCCAAACACACACTCTATTATAGTCTGGTCTGTGCATGTGCCTCATTATGACATTCTTGTTCGGGTATGTGTGCAGTTCTGATGGGTGTCATCAGCCACGGCTTCAGTGTGTAACCAGCATCCCCCACTAGGTGACCGTAAGGGATTTCCCCATTGGCAAATCTTTGGTACAGCTGCGTCAGATGCCAGATGTAGTAATCGTGATAGCTTCCAGGGCAGCAAGCACACACATTAATTATAATGCCCTGGGCATCTCACACGACCTGGCAGTGGATGGAGGGGATGCCCTTGCGGTTGATGTAGACCCTACCCTGATCACCGGGTGGTGCTTTGTTGCATATGTGTGTGCAGTTTATAGGACCCACTACATCAGGGCATACTGCTATTTGATGGAAGAGACACATAGATTAGTACTAGGCTGGCCAACATATTGCTGGCCAACACCTCACTGGTGTTGAGGAAATATACGTGCTCACCTGCATGTACTGACATGGCATCCAGGAACTGGTGGAATACACTGGATGCTGATGCCTGTGAGATCCCCATGATATCCCCAGTTGAGCTTTGGGAAGTAGCTGTGGCTAGTATTCCTAGGCCAACACATACCTTGGTATCCACTGGGATGGGATCCCCTCTGTCAGTTCAGTGTGTCAGGCATGGCCGGCACAGCTCAACAATTTGCTGTAGGAGGTCCATTTCCACCCTATAGTGCTCCACTATCTCCAGCTCATGTAGCCCCTAGTAGGTTACCCTGGGTCTGTACACTCTTCTCCATCTCCTCACTGTGGGTTGGTCAACAGCATTCACATCCTTACCACCCTCAGCCTCTTGCACATGCTGTTGTATGATGCCTGCTGCAGCCCCTATCATTTTGTAGTTTTTGATTGTTTACAGCTCCCCGCATGTATACACTGGTGGTGTAGAGTATGAGAAAAAACAGAGATGAAGGTGTTTGCATAGTTTATAGTAGTGCTCTGGGCTGGGCTGGTCTGCTGCCTGTGTAATTGGATGATTCTGATACATTTCACCTGCCAGCTATGCTAGTTCTCCTTGATTAACTTCCTACTGCTGTTTTCCCTTCCCATTGCCTTCCTGTTTAAGCCCAGGGGCATGCCGTGCAAAGACAGTGCTCAAATGTGCACAGAGCTGCTATATCCCGGTTTACTTTTTTTTCTTTAAAACCCTGTGTGCGGTGTGCACACCCACTTAGGCAATGTAAAGAGTGCTAGGCAGACTCAGACACACCCCCTTTCCTAGCTGTGCTAAGCTAGGAGCAAACCTGAACCACAGGGCTCCAATCAGCTTAGAGTATGCCTGACACACACCCCCTATGATGTCAGCTAACTCCTTGGCTTGCACCAAGCTTTTCCTACTCTTACACTGTTGGGACCTGACTAGCATGCTGGGGAAATCTGGGATTCACTATCATTCCCATCATTTGCATAGGATTGCCTGCTAATGCATAGTTACATGTCTCACACTGAGCCTCCCCCCTTAGCAACCACTACTCACTGGCCATGTTGTCTTCTGCCTGCCATTGACTATAATGGCAGAATAGTGATTTTGGTTAGAATGCTTATTTTAGGATGTTTGTTTTATTTTTAGCCCGATCCCATTCGCGAGCCGCTGCCCTACGCTTAAACAGCCAAGATCAGCAAAAAAAAAAAATAAAAGTTGATTTTTTATTTGTTTTCACCTGTTTTCCATGCCAATGGCCTAATACTTGGCCATTGGTATGCTTTCTAAATGATATCCACCCTTTATTTGGAGCTGTCATGGCTCCGTTTTGGAATTTGCAGAAATGTACTCCGTTACTGGCGGAGTACATTTCTGCATATTACACTAGTTCTGCACGGCTGCAGTGGTGGTGCTGCGGTAGCATTGTCACCTCACAGTAAGATGTCCTGTTCGTTTCTCAGCTAGAGGGTCTTCTGTATGAAGACATGCGTGAATGGGCATACCTTCGTTGAAGGTTGTGCATCAGGGCTGGCAACTCAGCATGTAAAAATCTACTGCCAATCATTAGCAGACTGGAGTTCTGCTGTGGCGACCCCTAACCGGGAAAAGCCGAAAGACACAACAAAAACAACAATAGTCCTGCACGGTTGGTTTCCTGCTTCCTGGATCGCAAATTCACCTCATTTGCATGGATTTCTCCTGCAAATGGGGTAATTTGCATACAGGGGCTGAGTCAATGCAGGACTAGTGCAGGAGCAGTCGTGCACGCCCCTACAGGCTATTCCTGGATCGTACGGCAGATATATTGCCTGCAGGAGCTCCTGCATAAATCCTGCATGCCGTGCAAAGCTTTCAGAATCAGGGGGATAGTGTGTGTGTGTGTGTGTGTGTGTGTGTGTGTGTGTGTGTGTGTGTGTGTGTGTGTGTGTGTCTCTGTCTCCATGCATGTGTGTATGTGTATTTGTACACATCTGTGTGTGTCTGTTTGCATCTCTGTCTCCATGCATGCATGTTTGTATTGCAGAAAACAGTGTACCTGTTCCAAACATAAAACATTAATTTCTGACAAACATCTATTTTCAATCTTCTGATCACATTTTTTAAGCATCTTTACTGGAATATTCATAATTTTTGGGGATATCGTAAGCCACATGTCTAAGATCATGCAGTATGAAAGCAGAAGAGTATGATTCAAGTTTTGGTCTTTATTTTTTATTGTTAACTCGGTTATCACCACACAAAGCTGCATTTTGTATGTAATGCAGGTCACTGAAATGTGGTGCGACTGAAATTAAGGTAAGATTGTTAATGTTAAGGGCATAGCATATTAAGGACACTAACAGTCCAGGATGATTATTAACAGAATACAGAATGATGAATAATTTTTGAAAGAGAAGGCTGTAAAGAAAATATCAATACTAGAATGTTCTTCTGCTTCAAGTGACTAACACAAACTCCTCTGCAAATAATTGACTACTGATGTCTGAAATGGTACTGTGCCTTTTCAAAGCCTGTATATAAACAACATGGGTGCAAGCGAATAACTTCAGCTGTTTTAAGTCAACAGTTATACAAGTAATATACCTTAACATAAAGTCCATGGTTAAAAAAAAAAAAAGTATTACTAAGAAAATGTAAATATGTCTTTTGTATCATACCACTTTCAGGGGCAAATAAAGAACTTTTGATATAATATGTGCTTCTGTTTCTCCTTGATATCCACATCTGACATAAAACACCTGAGTTGTTTTTGTTACTTGGTTTGCATAAATGAGCACTGCTGGAGTTGAAAAGTGCTGTTTAATTAAGATTCTGCTAAAGTTTACCAGACACCTTCTTGGAGAACAAAGCAACTGAATAATTAACTATGATGGGAACAGATGCTACTCTAATGACAACCTGTTACTGTTCAAGCGAATCTTTAGTTATTCTGTTGTGCTGGTTAAATAAGTCCAAAGGTTCTGAACTAATAAATGTTCTACCACTGTGTAACAGCACTGTAATATCCTCTTGGCTACTTTGAAATTCATTTTTGCCAGTGCTGCCCAGATTGTTTAGTAATATTTTTGTTTTAGTCCTTGCTGATTTGTTATTACCTAACAGTGCTGTAGGCCTTCTGGGAGAACTTTAAGCTATGTACATCAAATGGAGCTTAAAAATTGATGAGGATGTAACGATGCATTTATTTACAGATGTGCTGCTTATATCCTTGTTTATGCCATTTGGGGGAAGGGGGGCATTAATGGATTTTCAACGTGATAAAAGCAGTTGTTTGCCTGATATACTTCATGACTACTATGGGGAAATGAGCAAATCTACTTACAGAGTACAGGAGGTAAACTCTTTCTCCTAGATCTTCCCGCATTTACAATGCCAGTTGCATATTTGCTTATAATACAATTACAGCAGGAAGCTATACTGTGAAAGACAATTTTTTTAATAATCTGTCATAGTATATACCAGGCATTATTCAAAGTAAATCCACGTGTTCTTAATGAGCATAACACAGATCAAATTCTTACTTATGTGGCAGTAAGTTATATATAGAAAGATAATAAAATTCAGCAGAAATTGTTGGTGCAGGGCCTGAAAAAACACACACACACACACACACACACACACACACACACACACACACACACACACACACACACACACACACACACACACACACACACACACACACACACACACACACACACACACACACACACACACAAACACATACATTGGCCACTACTGAAGAGCTTTTTTTTTTCTTTAGCCAGATTTTCCTGGTAAACAAACACATATAGAGTACTGCATTATAGAATATGACTTTAAGTGGTACAGATTCAGTCAGTATTTACTGTTTGTCATCATCTGCTCAGAGGAAAAGGATCAGAATGCTCTGCAATGGTGACTGGACTCTTGTGGAAAGGGGCACTGTCATTGCCACTTTTATTTTCCAGTAGATGTATAGTCCTGGTTAGGAGTTTGTTCTTCCCTGGCTTTTCTGTGGCTTGTAATTATTTCCTTTTGATCTTGCCGGCATTATTAGAGAATTGGAAAGAGCCACAGTGAATGGTTGACAGGATGGCATAGAAGAAACTTTAACAATTCTAGAGGCAATTTCAACACATTGGATGTGATATGCTATCATATTAGTTTTATTCTATCTTCTGGCAATATGACAGACTGTCTGCCCAGTGAGTTATTAAACATGATTCACTGACAGCATACCGATGGCAATGGAATATCTGAGGAGTGAAAAACTAAATGTCTGACCAATGACTTTCCTTCCCACTGAGTCATGATACTACAACAGACTTGCACATGACCTAGGCAAATAAACAGCAGATATGTTGTGTATGGAATGCATTCCATATCCTTTGCATATACCTAAATCAAATTGGGTAAGACAGCAGTGATTCACTATTCATGCATTATTTTGCACGAACGTAACTAGAATAGATATCTATAGATTAAATGGCTAGCTAGCTAGATAGACAGAGATATGTGTATGTTTGTGTGTGACTGTGTGTGCACACCTATAGAAATGCACTTGGTCAGATGAGGCTGGTATCCAACGCAAATGGTTAGAAAGTAGAAATATATTGCAGAGATAAAGCAGCTACTCAATGTTTGTTTGTGTGAGTGTGTGTGTGTGTGTGTGTGTGTGTGTGTGTGTGTGTGTGTGTGTGTGTGTGTGTGTGTGTGTGTGTGTGAGAGAGAGAGAGAGACTGTGTGTCTGTGTGTATACATATAAATGCATGGGGTAGAAATTGGCAAACATTACTTGTGTTACTGAAAATGAGCCAGTCGATCTATCAATATCCATTTCTTCAACTGCTGATAGATTGAAAAAAATTGTGCAGAAACACATTTCGGCAACAGAGAAACTTTCCCTTTCCCTAATGTTGTACATCCTTGGAGTATAAGTCTGAGGGGTGTGGGGGTACAGGGCAGTTTACCCCTTGCAAAAGTAAATTGCCTCTGAGTTTCACAGAAAGGTATTTTGGTACAATTGTTTGGGTCTATTGGCAGTCGAACAAATTGCCAGTAATAGATTTACGTGATACCTTGCAGAAATGTATAGGTTGAAGTGGTAAGATTTCCCATTCCTGAGTGCTGAAATGGGCCTCAGTCAGTGCTCCTGTTCCCATCCTACCTAATCCTTCTAATACCACTTTCTACTCACCTAGAACTAAATACACCATCACTGCCTCCTATAATTCCACAGCTCTGTTGAACTATTTGACTAACTACTTGTTACCATATGCTGCAACTTTTGTGTAAAAAAAAAAAGTGTTTTTATTGCTGTTTTACAAACTATACTGATGTATTCTATCATTGTTAACCTTTTTTATTATATTTACTTTGTATTCATATGAATTAATCTGTAATGTAAATGTGCAATGTTTACTATGTATTTGTATTTTTCTGGAGCTTTTCTCCCTAGGACTCTATTGAAAACAGGCGCCGTGTGACCCAATTGGACTATCCTGGCAAAAAAACTGCAAATAAATAAATAAATAAGATATCTGCCTCACAGCTGACACATTGTCATTGACCACATGAAGTTTCCATTTTTCCCTAGGTATATATTTCAGTTTCATACATCTTATCTTTTTAGCATAAGAAATCTAGACAAAGCCTAAGGTAATGGGAGGACAAAGGCCTAAAAGTGGGGATAGATTTTAAGTATTTCTCTTATAAACTTATAAAGTTGCCAGAATAACAGCTTTTTTGTTAGCATGCATGTTATGAATGATGTAAAGTCTGAAACTCAAATGTGTGTCAGAATTTAGAGACTTCAGTCCTCGGTGATTTACCAGAAAACTACAAATTTTATGAGGATCAGACCAAAACTGCATGGCAAAAATATGGATATTTTACAGAAATCTGGACAGTTGAGAGGTATGGTCAGTTTTCTCCAGATACCCTGGTGTCTTCTGATTACCAAGAAAGCACGCTATGTTGGGTACTCAAAGATGTTTGTATGTACAGCATATACACTTGGAGCACTGATCAAGGCTAAATAGAGAAAGCCTATTTGCTCACCTATGTGCACACAGAGGTATTTGAGGCAGGTAGAGATTATATGCTCATTTATAGGTTTGTAGGTTCATAGGTAGGTACTAGGCTATTGGCCCTAGGGCCTATACAAGCCCAGCCAAAAAGGTACCCTGGCTTTCACCACCCAAGAAAATTATTCTCCTGTGCCCCTGTCAAGCAGAACCACAGAAGTGACCCCCGGGGTGAATTTCCTATTACCCATCCAATCATCAAGATTTTTCTTGAAGAGTGCTAATGAGGAGCTCTGTTTGACATAGATAGGTAGTCTGTTCCAGAGTATGGGAAGTCTCTGGGACAGGAATCTATCCCTCCAGCATGTTCTGTTTATTGTGGTGACAAGGTTTAGATCCCTAGAACGTGTAGCTCGGAGGGATTGGGATTTCTTTAAGTGGAGCATGTCCAACAGCTCTGGGTTTGACATAGATTTGTATGCTAGGTAGAGATTGCCTCTGAGTAGGCGATATGCGACGGAGTAAAGCTGGAGTTTTTTGAGACGGTCTGCGTAAGGCATCTGTTTGAGGCCAGTAATCCTCTTTGTGAGGTATTTTTGTGGCCTTTCCAGTTGTTGTAGATGTCTTGTGAGGTACATACCAAAAGGGGCGTTGTACTCTATAATGGGTCTAATGAGTGATGAGTAGAGGGGAACAATGACCTCTTTTTTTCTGGATGAGAAACCTTTTGTGTTGAGGTGTGCCACGTAGAAGGATTTCCTGACCACTGTGGCGATGCGATTATCAAAGGAGAGACTACTGACCACCTGTGTCCCAAGGTCTCATCACACTTTCGGTGTTAAGCAGACTACCGCCTATGTGGTAGCTCATGGGTACAGAGTTTTTACCAAAAGGGATGACAATGCACTTTTTGGCATTGAGCTTGAGACCATGTCTTTGACACCAGGCATCTGTCTCAGTGAGACCCTTTTGTAGGATGTCCACATTGTTAGGAGTTTCGATTATGGCTCCTAGTTTGCAGTCATCTGTGAATTTAGTTAGCCGAAGACCTTCTGTGTTAGCCTATACATCAGAGAAGTAGATACCAAACAGGAGAGGACCCAGGACTGAACCCCTGTCACTTGTTGCTGGGCTGAAGTCGGATTTGGAGTCTGCTACTTTCACAGTGTTGTTTCTGTCAGTGAGCCAGTTGACAACTCATCTTGTGACATAGAGATTTATAGCTAGTTTAGTGAGTTTATCTATAATTCCATAGAAAACACACTCATTGTGCTGACATGATTCCATGTTGATACCCCAGAGGTTGCATAGAGAAAAAAAGACAGAGCTAGAAAATAGTAATTCCGAATAGCTGGAGCAGATAACACAGAAACTAACCCTGTTCCTCCCTTTTATAACCATCTACTTTTATTCACACTTTGCCACTTTATTTTATTTTATTGACATTTGGTGACCGGGAAAGTCCGACTGGGTTAGGAACCCATTTTCAGTGGAGGCCCAGGGATAAAAGCTCCACACAAAGACAGACATTACTAGAATTTTTAAAGTTATGTGTGCACTTTGCATACTTTGCATATAGATTATTAGAAGACATGGTTTAACATATATACATTTGCAAACATTTCTCTCTTTTCTGACTAAAGTATGACTGCTACTGGTAATGTATGTGCCCTAATAATAAGTAAAGTTCTTACAAATACGGTTTGCAATACTAACTACATCAACAATAACCCATATGCTATCCTGTAAGTTTGACATGTTATTCCTAGAAGATTAGACTTCCAGCTCTGAATAGCTTAACCTGCATCTAACATTATATTAAACAGTGACAAGTCTTTGGGAATTGCATACCCATGGATAGACCAGGAAGGGCTTTATGATGTTATTCATTAACTCTTTTTTTTTTTATTCCTTTTAAATAAACATACACAATCACTTGCAAATGCTTTGAAAAGGCAAGTATAGCATAAATTACACATCACTTATTTCTCACCTGCATTATACTAACATCTGTGCTCTGTTATTAAGCCATCAGCTCTAACTCCCATTTTTTCTCTCCCTTATCTTACCGTCCCACGAATGGACTGTTACTAACCTTCAATCTCATTTATCCTTTACTTCTTTTATCCCCCCATCTATTTTATATATTGTAAATATTACTTAATCTATAACTGTTTATGGATTATAGGCTTGTTAAGAACTATGTAACACAGAAATAACTCTGGTAGTTTACGCATCATTGCTTCTCATACCTTTCTAGGCTGAACCTGAAAATGGTCTGATTGAATTGGTATTCTACTCTGAATAACAAATGAAAATAAAATAAATTAAGTGAAAAAGCCACATATGAAACCTCCCCACCTGGCTCACAGTTCAAGGTTGGGAAGCTCAGAAGAAATATAAATCTTTTGAATTTCAACATTTGCAATTTTCTCCCTAGATGATATACATAAATCATAGCTATTCATAACAGTAAATAATTATTCTAGGAAGCTTCAGCCTTCTGTAGCCCAAAGTTAAGGACTGCACTGCAATGCATTGTCTAAACAACACACACACACACACACACACACACACACACACACACACACACACACACACACACACACACACACACACACACACACTCGCATGCATGCACACACACATGCATACGCACACAGGTAAAGGCTCATTCCAAGATGTTCTTACAACAATTCACAGAAAATGTCATCATATAGTCCATTCTAACTCTGTTACTAGTCACTGCCCAGTAATCTCTAACTGGTTTTCCAAGAAAACAGCAGAGAACCGTGATTATTGGAATTCATTTTCAGATGGAAAAAGACTCAGTTTTTTTAACAAATTTTTCAGACGCAGAGTGGAAGTTTCCTTCAGAAGTTTACTAGTATCTCATCCTCAAAGGCAATTTAATTCCCATAAGATGTGTTAAGGCTCTTAGATACTCATGATTTAAAAAAGCTACCCCCTTTCAGAGGGGACCTAGGAGCACTGTTGAGTTAAGTGACTTGCTCAGAATCACAGTGTAGGTTGGAAGAATCAAGCTCTGTACCTTAAGTACAGGAAGTAGTTTGCACAGAGCCATAATCCCCTGCACCAACTGCCAGTCATTATTCTGAACAATCCCAAGGATTTGCTAGTCTGAGAACGAGAGGCTCATAGAGAAAAACAAATTTCTGCTTCTCTACCACTGACAAACCTTTGCACCATGTCTTCCTCCCAAGAGCTTACCTTGGATTAACTACAGCCTTTTTGCTGAAATGTGCATAAAGCTCCTTACAACGCAATGACCATCACAGTGATGAAACAAAAACAAAGATCCACTGTAATGATTTTATCTCTATAACTGCTCACAAACTTCTGGACAAAACTGCCAGATGAGAAGTTATGCATCATTCAGCATTAAACCTAGTTTTTTCACCCTACATTTCTATGTCTTTTGGTATATCACTTTAATTTTTTGCCATGTGTCATAATATTCCTCACCACTTGGAAAGTAGCAGTAATTAATCCTTCACCTAAAACTATGTAAACAGTGGTCACATTTTCCAGCCTATTTTAAATCTACAACTTCTAGCTAAAGGGTCTGCTATAAGTTCTTGTGTACCATTAACTAGCAACACACTTGTGTTTGCAAGTGCCCTAACTCCTATTACCCTGATTCCTGTACACTACCACTTATCTAGCTATCCTTTCCAGAACCCCTAAAACCTCCTGTTTACTCCCTAACTATAACATTGAGCCAACTCTCAATCAGTCCCTAATCCTGACACTGAACCAACTCCCAATCGCTCCCTAACCCTAACACTGAACCAACTCCCTATCATTCCATAACCCTAACTCTAAACCATTCCCGATCACTCTCTAATTTGGAGCCAACTCCCATTTGCTCCTTAACCATAACTACCTAAACTTAAATACCCTTCCTCTCCTAAAACTAAAGCCCCCATCCCTATTTCCCTTCCCCTCTAACCAGTTCTGTGACAAGATCTAGATGGCAGCTGACAACTTTAGCAGCTGCGTCCCTGAATTCATGTTCAAGTCTGAGCAGCTGCTCCATCAGGTGGGTTAATGGGGAAGGAGTCACTTGAGCCCATAGCTGTACTTCCTAGCAGCTGGGGATCAAGTGGCTATAAGGGTCCCTAAGTTAAATGATGACAATAATTGCTGACAAACAGGTACTTGAATTCATGAATAAATATAAATGCTCCCTGTCAAATGACAAAATATTTTTTATATGGGCAAATATCTCTTAACAGATGTCATCTTCAATGATCTTAAATAAGTATTTTAATACACTGATGATTTCCTGTCATTATCTAGATTAATTTTTTTGACATTGGCAAATGTCATCTGACATGGTTTCAGAATTACCTTATTAATCTGCATAGATGACAAAACATTTTTAAACTAGTCTCTAGAGAAGGAGTTTCATGTGATAGACCACACACACACACACACACACACACACACACACACACACACACACACACACGCACGCGCACTCATGCACGGACACACACACAGATACACACAAACAGACACAGTTTGCTAGGCTAAAGGAGGAGTGAGTCAAATTGCTCTAGACCATCTACCCAACAAGTAGAAAGAAGTAGCAGAATAACAAATGCCTGATTCAATACCAGCTGCTGTGGATATAACACATTATAAAACTTTAAAAGAAACATTTTGAGGGGAGCATAAACAGTTAGAGGATCCACTAAATTTTACTGTTAGGCACTATTAGGTACCCCAGCAAAGTCAATAGCCCATTGCATTTTTAGCTGTGCCCTAACATGTCTTTTTTTTCTGACCCTAACATATCTCAAACAAGACAAAGGTAGCACATTTTCAGATCTCTTACAACTACTTTTTAATCCCAATACTTACCGCCCTTAGAATCCTTCTCAATTACTTTTCATTACTGAACATGTAGTTAGATCTTCTTCCACTGCTACCAACTCTCTCTGACAAGTATTCCCTTACATTTCTCCCATCTCAGATTCTTCCTCTTCTAACAGTTTTGCAAAATACGCTCACCTGTTTCTGTGGAAGTAAGCAGTGATTAACTGTCGCTGAAACAAGACACCCACCTAGTGGCCCCACTCCATTCATCTTTGTTATACTCGGGCTCACTTTGCTCCCCTACCCTACCCCCAGATTATGCACACCCATTCCCTCTTCCTCTAAATTTAAACTATGTTTGCCCCTTTCCTTCCTGTTTCATCAATGAATCAGTTATCCTAACATCACTACCCCATTTCATCCTATAAAATCCTTTGCCAAACTGTCTGCATCGTATCAACCAAACTTTTCACATTTTAACCCCATACCTACCACTCCAATTAACACCAGCCCTCACCCTTCACCTCTGCCTCCTTTCTCTGTAATCTACTCTTAGCTTCCATACACAGCCAAAACAACACCCTGTTTCCTCCCTGTTCTGTACTTACTGTAGCAATCACTGCAATCAGACTGTCTCCACTGAATCTTCTCACCTTAATCACTCCATCTTCTCTTAACCCCCCCCCCCACCTTTAACTATTAATTCATACCATGCTTTCTCTAAAACACTGGCAAGACTACACAATTTACTAACTCTAGTGCTCCAACTAATTTTTCTAATGATGTTACTTCTGCCTCCATTATTCGCCAAAAGTCACAATGTTACTTAAATACTCCTACTTTGCTCACTTTCCTCACTTCCTAGCATACTTCTCTTACACCACATCTCTTCTCCACCAGAGACTCTCAAACACTACACCACAACTTCCTTCTCTTCTCTGGCAATATTTGCCCTATCTGTACCATGCAACATGTTCTGACCTCTTCTTTTATAGGTACAGTAAATTTAAGGCTAAAAGGCACAATCCAACAAAAATGCTAAATGGCTGTATACCTGCTCACACATCACTTTTACCCTGAAACTTTGTGAGATATTCACACAAACCATGGCCTGACATATAAAGTTCTCACTGCAGCTACCTCCTGACCATCCAGCACTGTCAACTTAATTTCCTCAACTTCATTTGACTCAGACTTTCTCCTTTTAGACATAAGTCTTAGTTAGAAACATCTATAACATTCAGGGCATCTATAGGTCAGAAAAAAATAAGTTATATATGACTTCACTGGATGAGGGGTGAATGGTCTCTGATATACAGTCATATTCACTAACCTTCAATCTCCGATTATTGTTGAGGAGACGGGCAATCAAACATTGCTATGGGCAGTGAGTCTGTTGTACAGGTTTAGAGCCAGGTGCATCCTGAATGTTATAACATTTCATGTCAAGAGGGGATATTGTCTGGCAGTTAACACTGAAGGTTAAGGCTATGACCTGCTAACCAGCTGCTTCCTGTTGTCCAGATTTCATTCCTCAGTCTTCATGTCACTTAACCAGGCAGTTATTTTGGTGCTCTGCTCTTGTTAACAAAACAAATACAAACATATCTATCTATCTATCTATCTATCTATCTATCTATCTATCTATCTATCTATCTATCTATATTTGGATCTAGAACAGTTGATCGAAAGACCAACTGTCCGAATCCAACTCTACCGAACACTGTTTACCGAAACTGCTTTCACCGAAAAAGCAGTTTCGGTAAACGGGGGTGGGGGGGTGTGGGGGGGATGAGATCGAACTACAGTGGGGAAAAGGGAATATTCCCTTATCTCCACTGTAGTCCGATCTCACCCATTACCACTTCTCCCTGATTCCCTGTACTTTTACGAAAGTTTCGCAAAGGCACTTTTTTCGTTAAAAGTGCTTTCGCGAAACTGTGACAGCCCGTTTCACTTTCGGTGAAACAGTCTTTCGGTAGACTGTCCTAGACCCATATATATATATATATATATATATATATATATATATATATATATATATATATATATATATATATATATATATATATATATATATATATATATATATATATATATATATATATATCAGTGGAGTTAGGCATGAATAAGTAGGTGATCAAGTTACACTTCTTCTCAAGGGAAAACTGTTTGCTGGAGATAATATGCTTCCATGCTCTTGCTGTATCATATTGTGAAAGGGCATGCAGGCCTGGCCCAGTGAAACAAGTATATATCTCTATCTGCTAAATATTGTTAAGGCAGGATAAGTAAGCTTTTTGTCTTACCCCTCCCTAAAGAAAATATTTCCATGGACAGCACTTGGTTGCCTGCAATAGATGGGACTAACCAATGAGTTGAGACAATGCCTGTGGACAAGAATCTCCTAGTCTATCCTAGTAATTGGAAAGTGAGAAAAACATATTGGGTTACATGTGTGCATCACTAATAGAATCTTTACATTAGTGTGATGCAAACTCAATTTTTAGTGATAGCAGGGACCTTCCAGGTGGTAATGCAGATTTAATGCCAGCATGCTGGAACCTCTATTGAACGGTTAAATGGGTGCATTATGGTAAGAATGACCTTTCAACATATTGGCTGTAAATGCCGTTTCACCTCAGCTTGATTCATGCCCAACATGACTAAGTAACCAGATGACTGCACATCTATGCTGGTGTTGGAAGTGCAGTGTAGCAGAAGCCAGATATTTTCATATGTACTGACCAGCAGCTTTATAAATTATAGACTATGACTGTGAAACTGTGTCACTGCTGTCAGGCAATGTTGTCATTTCTTCCCCATATACCATTTTATCTGGAACACCTTCTCATGTGGTAGCTCTCATGCGGTAGCTCTTGGGAAAATATTTGTAACTTTGGGAACATGAGAGACAGTGTTGAGTTCTAGTCATCTGCTTGTAAAAGCTAACATTTATTTATTTATTTATTATTTATTTATTTATTTATTTAATGCCAAGGAATTACACACCAAAAGCTAACCCCAATCTGACCATCCATTAGTCACCTAGAGGATTGCTCTGTACAAAACCTATTCATAACCATAAGAACTGAAAAGTCCAAAGGGAGTCATTGCAGGCAAAAGTAGAATAATGTATTGAGACCCTGCATGGCATACATTAATACTGCTGGAGTTACAGGGCTCACTTGGCTGTTTAATTACCATTTCAAAATCAAAATGTGATGCATACCTATGCCCAGAAATGGAATCAATAAGGAAATAAGGAGACAAACCTTAAAGGGATTCCAAAATAATAGTCAAAGAATACAGTCTTTAGTGATGGAAAATTGGTCTGATGAGAAATGCGAAACAACACAAGCAGGATTCTTTATTCACCTCAGGGCCATACTAAATAAAATAAAAGGGTGCAATGGTCAGTGTGAAAAACTGTGATGTCAGTATCACTGTTTATAGTGATCTCAAAGTCTGGCATGACACAGGTTGCTACAAAGAGAGCAATTATGAGTATGACTCATGTCATGATAGTGAAAAAGCAAATATCAGCTCCATGAGAGATTACTTGTCAATCAAGTTATTATGCCCAATAATTTATAGGGAGCAACAACCATTCTAACTGTGTGATTATTGTTTTATCTGCTATCTAATAAAATTGCATTTTTTGCATGCAGGACATCTAAAAGTAGTACACAGAGACAGTCATCATTTGAAGAAAAACTGTATTTTAAAAGTGTGATAGATTATAGACTTTTGTCACACAAGCATATCTAGTTATAATTGTATATGTGTATGTATGTATATATATATATATATATATATGTGTGTGTGTATGTGTGTGTGTGTGTGTGTGTGTATGTGTGTGTGTATGCATATATATATATATATATATATATATATATATATATATATATATATATATATACATATGTGTGTGTGTGAGTGTGTGTGTGTGTGTGTGTGTGTGTGTGTGTGTGTGTGTGTGTGTGAGGAGTTGTGGTATTGTATGAGGAAGTCAGGAGTGTCAGAAAAGTATGTAAGAGTGGTACAGGATATGTACGAGGGTAGTGTGACAGCGGTGAGGTCTGCGGTGGGAGTAATGGATGCGTTTATGGTGGAGGTGGGGTTGCATCAAGGATCAGCTCTGAGCCCTTTCTTATTTGCAATGGTGGTGGACAGGTTGACAGACGAGATCAGACAGGAGTCCCAGTGGACTATGATGTTTACAGATGACATTGTGATCTGTAGTGATAGTAGGGAACAGGTGGAGGAGACCCTGGAGAGATGGAGATATGCTCTAGAGAGAAGAGGAATGAAGGTCAGCAGGACTAAGACAGAATATATGTGTGTGAATGAGAGGGAGGATAGAGGAATGGTGAGGATGCAAGGAGTAGAAGTGGCAAAGGTGGATGAGTTTAAATACTTGGGGTCAATAGTTCAGAGTAACGGTGAGTGTGGAAGAGAGGTGAAGAAGAGAGTACAGGCAGGATGGAGTGGGTGGAGAGGAGTGTCAGGAGTGATTTGTGACAGACGAGTACCTGTAAGAGTGAAAGGGAAGGTCTACAAGAGGGTAGTGAGACCAGCTATGTTATATGGGTTGGAGACAGTGGCATTGACAAAAAGGCAAGAGTTTGAGCTGGATGTGGCAGAATTAAAGATGTTAAGATTTGCACTGGGTGTGACGAGGGTGGAAAGGATTAGGAATAAGTATATTAGAGTGTCAGCCCAGGTTGGAAGGTTTGGAGACAAAGCCAGAGAGGCATGATTACGTTGATTTGGACATGTGCTGAGGAGGGATGCTGAGTATATTGGGAAAAAGATGCTAAGGATGAAGCTACCAGGTAACAGAAAAAGAGGAAGGCCTAAGATAAGGTTTATGGATGTGGTGAGAGAGGACATGCAGGTGGTTGGTGTGACAGAGCAAGATGCAGAGGACAGGAAGAAATGGAAACAGGTGATCTGCTGTGGCAACCCCTAACGGGAACAGCCGAAAGAAGATGATGATGAGATGATATATATAGATTTTATATATATATATATATATATATATATATACATACACACACACATATATACACATACATATATATATATATACATATATATATATATATATATATATATATATATATATATATGAGTCTACTTTACATGGTGGACTCTTCAGAAAGTCGACTTTCTCTAGATACTACAATTGAAACAAATTATAAAGAGATCTTAAATAATATAAAAAATCTAATACAAAGATGGAATAAGTTCTTCTTTTCAATGGAAGAAAGGCTCTATATAATTAAAATGATCATATTTCCAAAATTTCTTTATGTTATACAAGCTTGTTCTTTGCCACCAGCTAAATCACTCCTAAAACAATTAAATGATTTAATAGTAAGATTCCTATGGTATCAAAAAAAAACAAGGATAGCTATGAAATATCATCTAGATGATTGGGATATGGGTGGCATAGGTTTACCAGACATAGAAGTATATTTGCAATCATCT
The DNA here is from genome assembly GCF_019279795.1 of Protopterus annectens. Classification (NCBI taxonomy): domain Eukaryota; kingdom Metazoa; phylum Chordata; order Ceratodontiformes; family Protopteridae; genus Protopterus; species Protopterus annectens. The sequence continues at coordinate 151,047,735 of NC_056728.1, read as the reverse complement.
GTTATTAAAACAATGCTCTAAGTGTGCCTATAAAATGTCAATCATAGATGGGCATGCCATCTGTGTTTATTGCCTTGGCATGGTTCACTTACAGGAATCCTGCAGTGTCTGCCATTCCTTCAGTTCCAGGGTGCTGCAGGAAAGAAAAAATAAACTGATTTTGAAGGGCCTGGTCAAGCCCTCCTTTGAAGAGGATATAGAATCTGCTTCTTCTATTGGCAAATCCAAATCCACCAGAACTAAGAAACGATCTCTGGCTCCATCTAGTTCTTTGGAGCCCCCGGAGAAGATTTTGAAAATAGTTACAACTTCCTCGGCTTCGTTGGCTTTGGAGCCGCAGGACAGAAGCTCTGGTTTGGATACTGCTTCCTCGGCTCCATTTTCTTCGGGGCCGCAGGAGGTATCGGTGGTACTGGAGTCGACCTCGGCTCCGATCATATTGGAGCCGATTCGGAGCTGGTCACCCAGTGTTACACAGGAATCAATAGTTAGGAGATCCTCATCTCCTTGAGTTGCCTCCAAATCCTCTAGATTATCTGATTTGGACGTGGATAGGGTGGTTCAGAGGCTCCTTCAGTTGCCGGTGTTAGCCAAATTGTTTTCGGCTCTGACCCAGTCAGCTCCGGAGCCTATTCCTTTTTCAGTACCGATGATTCCTTCTCCGAGCATTGTGTCATCGGAGCCAGAGTGTTCAGCGCCGAGTGATGTCCTTACGCCGGCTCCGGTACCCCTGGTGGGTTTATTGGAGCCGTCGTTGGCTCCAACCATTTCGGTTCCGTCATCTGGTTTCGGCACTTGGGTTTCCTCGGTCGGGCTCGAGGGTGAAGCATCGGGACTTCTGTCGGCCCCGAGTTTCCCTCTCGGTGCTTCAGCTAGGGGGATCCTGACTCCAGTTGTAGTCCCGGAAATGGGTCAGTCCTCGGATTCAGGGGGACCCGCCTTCGAGGCCATGAGGAGCGCACTGGCTAGGTCATCAGTGACATAATTTGGATCGGCCACTCCACCCCCATACACCCCGACTAGAGCCTCTGATGCCCCTCTATCAGTGGACAACAGAGCTCAAAGGCCTAAGGACACCCCCATGAGTGGTCCCCAGCTTTCTGAGGGCCCCTCAGAGTCTGTGCCTGAGGAGCCTCCCAGGAAGAAGCTGTGCAAGAGGAAGCACATAGACTCCCAAGATGAGTCCATCACCTCGGATACCAACCTTGATGATGCAGAGGGGTCCCCTAAGTCAGCCTCTGATGACGTCTCCTTCTCCGACATCCTGGAGATTTTGAGGCAGAGAGACGACTGGCCTTCCAAGCCCCCCTCTGAGGAGGAGTCAGTATTCCTCAAGGCCTTCGGAGCTCAACTTTCTGCCTCCTGGGTGTCTCCACCCTTCGATGAACTGTTAGACCTGATTTGTCAAAGGGTGTGGGAGCACCCTGATTCCGTGGGACCAGTGCCCAGTCATCCTAATACGTTCCTGTCTGCTCCCTGGGGCAAAGATTTTTTGACAAAAGGGTTCCCTGTAGATGCCATGGTGGTGGCATCAGCTACTCAGCAAGAAGTTGCAGAGGCTTCTTCCTCCATCCATCCTCCTCACAAGGAGTCCAGGAGTATGGATCGATATGGGAAATGTACCCAGTCTTCAGCGACTTTTACACTGCGGTCTCTGAATTACCTTTGTCACTTTACTCAGCTCCAGAGAGATATCCTCAAAGAGTTGGGAGATACCTTGATGGGTAACATGCCTGAGGCGGTAGCGCAGACTGTTAACACCCAGTTGTCTACCCTTGGTTCCATTGCAAATTCGTCCATGAGGCTCATATCCTATGCAGCTGAAGGGGCGAGTAGGGCAGCTAGCTCAGGCTTGGCTCTCAGGAGGCAAGCCTGGATGCGCCTATGTCACTTCACAGAGGCCTTCAAGTCTTCCTTCACGGGTGCCCCTTTCGATGGGTCCTCTCTTTTTGGACCCAAAGTGAAAGAGACTCTCACCAGATGTGAACAGGAGGGTAAGACTTTATCTGCCGTAGGGGCCCATTTTTCTCTTCCCTCTAGGCCTTATCCCAAGGCTCAAAGAGGAGGGAAGATGTGGTTCAAGAAATCACAAAAGTCTTTCCCAGCCACGGATGGTGAGCCCCCCTCCAGAGGCAGAGGTGGGGGGAATTATTCTGGAAGACACCGTCCTAAGGGCAGAGGAGGCCCCCGCAATCTGGGAGACTGCAACTCCTTTTGCGGATCTTACTATCAACATCCCTAAAGGATTGCCCAACTGTGCTGCTCCGGAGCCAGTCGGGGGTCATTTTTTGAGGCATCTTCAAGCCTGGGAGAGCATCACTCAGGATCGATGGGTGCTTCGAATAATCACCGGGGGTTACACCATTCCCTTTGTTTCGTCCCCTCCCCTAATCAAAAAAATCCCAGACATTCCACCCAGTCAAAGGGATCAAGTAACGCTAGAGATATCATAGCTGCTAAGAAAAGGAGTCATCCAACCGGTCCCCTCAGACCAGATCGGATCAGGAACTTACTCAAAACTCTTTTTGGTGCCGAAAAAAACAGGGGACCTGAGACCCATCTTGGATCTCAGTCGATTGAATCACTACGTCCTGAAGTCCAAGTTCTGAATGGTCACACTTCATTCCATCTTCCCATTGTTGGGAGAGGGAGTATGGATGTGCTCCATCGACCTCAAGGACGCCTATTATCACATCAAGATAAACAAGGCATCCAGGAATCATTTACGCTTCCGGCTGGGAGCCAGTCATTTCCAGTTTCGAGCCCTGCCCTTTGGTCTCACCACAGCCCCCAGGGTGTTTACCAAGTGCTTGGCAGTGGTGACAGCTCACCTGAGATGTCTAGGATTCCAGGTGTTTCCTTACCTGGACGATTGGCTCATTACCGCCCCCACCAGGCATCTCCTCATCCAAGCCAGAGAGGCTATCATAAACCTTTGTCAAAGGTTAGGAATTACACTAAACTGTGAAAAATCTGCCTTGCTGCCCTCACAGTGTGTTGTATTTATAGGCGCAGAGTTAAACTCGGTCCTAATGAGGGCCTTTCTACCTCAAGAAAGGATTACAGTGTTGCAATCTCAGGTCCAGGCTCTATTGCCCCAGAAGAAGGTCCAAGCCAGGTCAGTTCTTCAGTTATTGGGATCCATGGCGGCGACCATCATGTTAGTACCCTTAGCCAGGCTACACATGCGGATTCTCCAGTGGCTCCTATCAGTCCAGTGGTCCTATCAAAAATTACCCCTCTCTCACCCAATTCTCCTCACAGAGCATTGCAGGCAGGATCTCCATTGGTGGCTATGTTCCTCCAACCTGGACAAGGGGAGGAATCTATTCCCCCTTTTTCCTGCTGCCACAGTGACCATGGATGGTTCCCAGATAGGGTGGGGGGCATTATCTGGGCAGAATGGACCAAGGCACGTGGCAGGATCACGAGGTACACTTACACATCAATGTCCTGGAGATGTGAGCAGTGCTGTTAGCATTGCAAGTACTTCAGAGCTCTCTTCCCCGGGGAACAATTGCTATTCACTCAGGCAGCATGTCAGTTGTTTGGTACCTGAACAAGCAAGGGGGAACTAAGTCTTACCCCCTTTGCAGAGAAGCCATGAGAGTGTGGAATTGGGCAGTGTCTTCCCAACGGTTTCTAGTGGCAATGCACATTCCGGGAAAATCCAACGTGATAGCAGACAGGCTAAGCAGAGCTATTCTGATGCCTTACGAGTGGTCCTTGAACAACCAAGTTGCTACTCGGATCTTCAGCAGGTGGGTTCAGCCTTGCTGCGATCTCTTTGCCAGTCCCCTCAATGCCAAATGCAACAACTACTTCACTCTGATCCCCCCACAGGGGGAGTCACCCAGGGACTCTCTAGTCCACGGTTGGCCTTCTGGTCTGCTCTATGCCTTTCCTCCATTTCCTCTGTTACCAAGAGTGATTCAGAAAGCCATTCACTTGGGAAGCAAGATGATTCTAATTGCTCCACACTGGCCCCCGCCAGGTCTGGTTCCCCTTCCTTCAGCAGTTCACTGTGGACGGTCCTTGGACTCTGGATCCAGTACCAGACCTTTTGACTCATATGTTGGGACAGCTACACCCCTCCCTACAGTCCCTCAGGTTGACAGCCTGGCTGCTCCACTTACATCGATAGTTATACTACATTCCTTTTCACCTGAGGTGGTGCATATTCTTTCGTCGTCTCACAAGTCCTCCACCAGAAGAATTTACTCTAGCAAATGGAAGAGATTTTCCATCTGGGCTCAGGCACAAGGTCTGGACCCTTTCACAGCCCCTATATCGGTGGTCTTAGACTTTTTAGCTATGCTCTTTCGACAGGGCTCTGCTCCCTCGACCATTAAAGTGCAGCTGGCGGCCATTTCTAATTTCCATGTATCCTATGAGCCCTCTCTTATGGGCCATAAACTTTGCAAGGCCTTTTTGAAAGGAGCCTGGTTACTGCATCCTCCTGTGTCAGAACCCGTCATGCCATGGGATTTAAATCTGGTATTGCAAGCCATCACTTCTCCGCCCTTTGAGCCGGCTGCCACTTGCAAACTGAAATTCTTATCCTGGAAGACGGCTTTCTTAGTGGCCATCACTTTGGCTAGAAGAGTTTCAGAACTTCAAGCATTGTCCATTAGGCCCCCGTATTTGATATTCCATAAGGACAGGGTATCCTTGAGACTTAATCCATCCTTTCTCCCTAAGGTGTCATCTACATTTAACCTCCACCAATCCACTGAGTTACCTGTGTTTTTTCCCAACTTCTCCAACAAGGTGGATTCAAATTTCATCAATTGGATGTGCATAGACAACTAAGATTCTATTTACACAGGGCAAAACACGTAAGAAAATCAGATCTATTGTTTGTCTCTTTTTCAGAGAATAGAACGGGTAGTTCTGTTTCCAAGTGCACAATTTCCAAGTGGAATAAGGATTGCATTACCTTTATTTACTCATGAGCAGGCAGAAACTTACCCTTCCCAGTCAAGGCTCATTCCACTAGGGCGGTCTCGACTTCAATAGTGTATCATGCCAGGCTTTCCTTGGACGACATTTGTGCAGCGGCCACCTGGGCTTCTCATCACACCTTTATCTCTCATTACAAGCTGGACGTGGCATCTAGAGGCCAGGCTTCCTTTGGTTCCATGGTTCTCAGGAGTATTTTCCTATGAGCCTCCCGGGTTAGAGGTGCTAGGGACGCTGTCCCATCAGTAATGAATGTAGGCGAGATAGGACCACATAACATCAGTTAGTTATGTACTCACCATAACGATCAATGTATGTGGTCCATCTCACCTACATTCTTATGTACCCTCCCACCTGCCCCCTGCCTGAAGGATTTGGAAGATAATTACTCTGAGACCCTTCAGAATTGGTTTATTCCCTTTTCCTGGTGGATGATACTCCTCTTACTGAGGTTGGTGTATGTGGAGTGACTCGGATGTATGCAAACAAGATCTGGGGGTTTGGGAGAGGTGCATCCTGGGATATGGTTTAGCCCAGCCAATTAGAGACTTCGTGCTAGAAAATAGTCGGCCGAGTCGGAGCTGATTATCGTCTCCGAACCCATCAGTAATGAATGTAGGCGAGATGGACCACATACATCGATCGTTATGGTGAGTACATAACTAACTGTTCCAAATACATTACTTATATTTTAAAAATTTTCAAAAATCTTATTAATAGCAATCCTGATATTAAAGCATGGTCATTTTTATTATATCCAATAGCATACACACAAGATAATATAATAACATTTGATATAGAAGTAGTCAACATGCTTAAAGAAAAGAGATTAATATATTGGCATCAATTGATAAACTCTGGAAAACTTCTGACAATAGACCAAATTAAAAGGAAATTAAATATGGAAAATAGTTCATGGCTACATGTACAAGAATTAAGACAGTATATATTAAGCAAACAAGAAACAATGCAACCATCAATAAGACAGAATGTTTCTAATCTTATAGAACATATAATATTACTAATGAATCAACCCATTACTGGAAAGGGATACTTATCATCTATTTATAAAACAAACAAAAAAATAAAAACCTATAATAATGACAAAATATGGAACTATTATAGATCAATTAATGGACATGTGCCAAATGACAGAAACAAAAAAAATAATTCTTCTCTCTCCAAAGCAGACATCACTTTCATTACATTGGAGACTCTTTACATGGCAATTCATACACAGATCTTACGTAACCCCTCATAAAATGGAACTTATGTTTAAGAAAAATATTGGCTGCTGGAGATGTGATTTATCAATAAAAGCAGACTGGCAACATATGTTCTACGAATGCCATTTGATTAAACCATATTGGGATAAAATAAATTATTTTCTGCAAATGGTATTCAATGACAAATTCCAGATTTCCAAATCTATTATTTTGTTTAATGCACCTGTACCTGACTGTGTACCAAAAAAAAAAAATGTAATCGTGTGGACTCTCATAGCCATTGCAAGGAAGAACATTACATCAAACTGGAAATCCAAAGCTTCTCCAACTTTTAAGCAATTCATGAATATGGTGTCAGCAGTATTGCAATTGGAAATGAACACTATTAAAGGAAGAACTGAAAGAACTACATCATTATATATAGCATGGCAAAAAGTAACTGAAATACTGGAGAGTAATGACTGTAGAAGATTATAATCAGGAAACAATTGTATAGAAAGTTAATTATATGCCAACAATAGACACCCTTGTAAATACTTTATTTTGGTTTTAATGTTTGATATCTGTTTAGAGGTTTTAGCCAACCTTTTTAAATAATTTGTAAATACTTCACTGTCATAAATAACCTGCATTCATGTTTTCTTGTTTTTGGAAATGAATAAAAATATTTACAAAAAAAAAAAAAGAAAGTCGAGTTTCATATGGCCGAGATCATATGATCAACTTTCAAAAAGCCGACCATGTAAAATAGACATATAACACACACCAAACACTTACCTTTCAACTGTTAGCAGGGAGGCAAGCCCCCCTGCACCCCCCATGGGGGGTTCTGCCCCCCACACCTCCTGTAACTTAAAAATACCAACTCCAAGATCACACTACAGTGCAGAAGAAGACATTTTCCCATCGCACACTGTACGGAGACAGCAGTTCCCTATGGTCAGCTTTTCGAAAGTCGATCATATGGTCTCGGCCATATGAAAGTGTCAACATGGTAAAGTAGACCCATATATATATATATATATATATATATATATATATATATATATATATATATATATATATATATATATATATATATATATATATATATATATATATATATATATATACATATATATATATATATATATATATATATATATATACATATATATATATATATATATATATATATATATATATATAGATATATGTGTTTGTGTGTATGTATGTGTGTGTGTGTGTGTGTCTATATACTTATGCACACACACACACACACACACACACACACACATATATATATATATATATATATATATATATATATATATATATATATATATATATACGTGTGTGTGTGTGTGTGTGTGTGTGTGTGTGTGTGTGTGTGTGTGTGTATGCGTGTGTGTGTGTGTGTGTGTGTGTGTGTGTGTGTGTGTGTGTGTGTGTGTGTGTGTGTGTGTGTGTGTGGTTCTGTTTTAAAGTACACTGTATAAGAACACATTTTATTTAAGTACTGAAAATAATAAGGATGACACAAATGCACTGCATTTGCATATAATTTTCCATTATCTTAACCTTTTTGAAAAATGCCACTGGTGCAAATATAATCTACCGTATTTCTCCATAAATAAGACCTAAACAGAGAATAAGGCCTAGTATGGTTTTCCAGGGTGGTCATGATATAAGCCCTACCCCAAAAATAAGCCCCAGTTAAGATCGTCAACAACACACAATGGATGTGTTGAATTATAAAATACTAATATTATTGATACCTGTTGACTGAGATTATCATACTCTGCTCACCATTTTTGGACCATTCAGACACCCACCTTCTTCTCTTTGCAGAAAGTCATAAGATTCTTTCCCTGGGAGTCCTCCACGATTCTTACTGTAACCCTAATCCTCACTCACACTTGACGGTTGAGATCCTTGGCCCATAAAGACTGGCAAGTGTACTTTGATTGGTCAAAGTACAGATAATGCAAGTAAAACATGTGCACTTGATAACAAATGGGTGGGGTTATGTCTTCTTAACTCTTGCTATTTTGTACTGCCACTCCTGTCTCATAAGTCTTCAATTACCCCCCCCCCCCCCAGACAAGATGAGTGCAAAAAGAAAGAGCAATTCCATCGAGTACAAGAAAGGAATCATGGAGGACTCCTGGGGAAAGAATACGATGGCTTTCTGCAAAGAGAAGAAGTTGGATCTCTGAATGGTCCGAAAATGGCGAGCAGTATATGATAACCTCAGTCAACGGGCCGACAAGGGAAATGCTAAGAAGTGAAAGTGTGGATCAGGTCAGCAACCATTATTTTCTGAGCTGAAAGACATCATCTGTGAATGGATTGCTAACAGGAGAGCAAAGGCTTTGGTTGTGCGCAGGGCTGATATTCAGGCATTTGCCCTTGCAATGGCACCACAGTTAGAAATATCCCCAGAAGAATTCAAAGCATCACAGCATTGCCTGGCTGGCTTCCTTCAGCAATATGAACTGTCTCTAAGAAGATCAACAACACTGTTCAAGCTGGAAGATACTGGAGTTATTAAATGTGCACTTGCATTCAAGTCCTTTGTTGATGCCATCGACTTTGTAAATGCCAACTCTCCAACATGGTTGCTATGGATAAAGCTGCAGTGTTTATGGGCCAAGGATCTCAAACAATTGATCAGAGGGGTGCCTCATCAATCTACGTTCCCTCCACTGGTTACAAAAGTGCACGTGTTACCTGTATTTTGGCAATTTGTCTAGATGGAAAGAAAACCCCACCTCTAATCATTAGTAAGGGCAAGAAAGATAAGATTGAACGTGTTTCAGGCATTTACATTCTTGAAACTGAAAAAGCCTGGTGCTCACAAGCAATTATAGGGAAGTGGGTCGATGTAATGCTGACACTTGTTTTGTGAGGTGGCAAAAGAGGTCTGCTAGTCTGGGATTCAGCCAGCACTCACTGCGCTGAAGACATGAAGAACTTCTTTGCACAGAGAAGAACAGATCAAATAATGATTCCCGCATGAATGACTGCCTATCTCCAGACTCTTGATATTGGAATAATCAAGCCAGTCAAGGACCATTTGCATATAGAACTCAATGACTACACTGAAAATAGAATGAAGAGAAATCAGAATGGAAACTTTGTGAAGCCTAGTCTGCAAGAGGTCATGACTTGCATCACTAACAGCTGTGTTGCTAATACACTATGAGCAGGCTACATGGACAAGCAGTGCTCATTTAAGGAGAGCTCTGTTGCTAGGCATGACAGATTGGGGCCAATGGTTCTACAGGAAATGGAGTTGCAAGAAATTCAGGCCAGAATTTGGGGTCTGGAGACTTATGACAATGTTCCAGAAGAAGATGACATGACTGTATTTGAATGACTTTTCCATTATCGGTGAAACAGACTGGATTGCTTCTGCTTTGAGCTGCCAGCAAGCTCTTGTCAGTTTTTTGACTTTATTGTATTAAGGTAACATTTCATTATCAAGGGGTAATTACAAAGTAAGGCCACTAGTTCCCAGACTTCATTTTTATGACTTTCCATCATTCTTCTGTTATGGTTTGGGCAAGGAATAAAGAAAGTATCCCCACTCAAAAAGTAGCAGTTATTCACCTGTTTTATTCCCCTCCTCCAATACGTATGCATTGAGATTTTTCTGTACTTTCTGTTAAGCATGAAATATTGCACTGTAAAAGCCAAGGTGTAGATATTCTGAAACTGAAATGTTTGTTGCACTGTGTAGAATTCTCACACAACTGTTAATGCATTACCTAGAACTGTTGCCCAATAATGGAAAAGTACCAAATAAATGTCAATTGTGTGCATGAATAAATGTCGATTTTTGTACATTAATATAGATTTGTACACATGAATAAATGAATAAATGTAGATTGTTGTACCGGATGGGGGGTTAAATAAGGCATCCCATGATAAGAAGCCCTAATGCGTATTTCGGCGGGGGAAAAAGTATAAGACCCGTTCTTATTTTCGGGGAAATACAGTACATGTAGATATATCATTAACCTAACTTAGGAAGTCATACAACAACAAAAGTTAATGCTCAAGAGTTCCCTAAGACAGGACTAATGGCCAAGCATTTATTTGTGGATGTATAATCATTGATGACTCACAAGAGTTCTGTTCTCCCCACAGAAATGTGTTAATGTTTCCTGACTGATCCAGACCAGGAGTACAGCTTTGTCACTGGTCAAGGAAAACAAGTAGATAATTTAGAATGGAAAGGTTTTATTAATTGTACATAAAATAACTTGTATATCTTTTCAGCAATTTCTCCAGAAGCATTTCTGTCTTCCTCAATATGGGTGCTCAAACTCTTGTTTGAAAGTTGTGATTCTTAAAGATATTTTTTGCATTCTGTTTATGTGTAAGCAAAGTAATGACCTAGTCATCAAAGGCTATTTTCAGGCATAACTCAGGCCATAAGGGTGCAGGTAAGTACAATACATATATATATATATATATATATATATATATATATATATATATATATATAGACACTACATAGTACTCAGTCAAGCAATATGATTTTGGTAGATGGCAGAAAAACAGAGTACCAGCAAAAATTATATACACAAGCACTGGGGAGTGTGTAAACTCCAACACAGACTGTACACTAGACCATGGAGATTGGAGGCAGAAATCTTAACCACTGACCCATTGTGCTTCACATGGTTTGTTAATTTAATTTTAGGATAGCTTTCTAACTAGAGGCATCTGTGAGTGTTGCTTTCCAAGGAAAGTGGATCATATCCTGTCGAATCTGCAATAGTTGATGCATTTTGTTAGTATTCCTATAAAATATCCTTCTGTGCGATAATCCCCCAAATGTGTAGCACATACTTAGAATGCATACACTATTGGTGTTTGTAGATTTCCCTAACTAAACCAAATTTAGTTTATGAGCTCTGAAAAATTATTTTTATGAAGTCTGATGAGGGAGATAGAATTTTTGTTTCTGACAAGGTGAAGTACAACCAAAAGACTGAAGACATGCTCAGTGACACAGATTTTTATCTCAAAGTAGATTGTGAGACTGTTTATAGTGATATAAGAACATTCACAACACACATCAACTATCTGATAAAGATGATTTAATTAATAGAAAACTATGATTTTTATCAGTAGCTCATTCAATGTTACTGAGGTTTTTTGGTATTCTCAAACATCGCAAAAATGTTCAAGACTTGCCTTGCAGACCAGCTAGGGCAGGGGAAGGTGGCATCACTGAACCATGGGAAATTTTATTTGAATACCACATAAAATCATTGGCTAGTGGTGCTGAGTAATATATTCTGGGCACACTGGATTTTACTCCAGAAAATTAAAACAGTTCCTGTCTGGTGAGACTCTTTTAGTGATTATTCATATAAAGGCACTCTACACAGTGTTGCCCCATGAGTACTGCATTGAAGCAGTGACAGAGACAATGGTTAAGGTATCCATAGCCTTCTCTGGTGAGATTACCCATATTCCTAACTTACTCCATCTGGTGCTGAGCACTAACTTTTTTTGTCTTTAAAAGCAGTCTTTACAAGCAAATATATGGAATTGTAATGAGTGCACCTATAGTCCCACTACTTGCTTACACTGCTTTGGCCAAGCAGGAGAGCAAAACAGTGTATAACTCAGAGTCCTGGAGGTAAATTAAATTATGTCTGTGATATAGTGATGATATTTTTATTGTATGGTAAGGGTCTGAGAGTGCTTTAAAAGATTTGTTTGCTTATGTGATGATGTGAGGTATTGCCAGCTATGCCAGGAGAAGTAGGGCAGTGCATGTGTAACATATTCCAGCATAGCTAGCTGCAGTTTTGTAAAGAATTATATATCATTTGTATACCACACTGATTTGTACAGATGCTTGTGTTGAAAATGTATTTGTAAAGCTGCTTGTGTTAAAAATTTACCAACAATGGGTCCTGTTGGACAGAAAATAAATACACATGCATGGCAGACTGTATTGCAATTGTTAAAATGAATATATTGTAAAAGAGGATACTGGAAGAGAAAAGGTTAATCTAAGTCCAGCTAGCTTTGAAAAATAGTCTGAAATTAAATTACCTGGTTTAGGCCATAAAGAATGTATCGTACAGTTCTGATTATAGCCAAAGATGAAACGTCTGTGAAAACCAGGACTAGGAATTCTACTGTATTGCCCTTGGGTGTGAACTAATTGCTACCCTGTAGGATAGAAGTTTTGAAATGGTGTTATGGATTCCAGATGCTATAACACATTTCTGTGTGTATGTTAACACATATGTGCTAAATTCTGGTTCAGTTTCTAGCAAAGAGGGGGGGTAGTGTGGGGACCAGTCATATGACCAGATGTATGTGATGTCATTCTGTAATTCAGCACTGAAATTATGTTTTAATACTAGATGAGACAGAAGACTCAGGGCAGTCTGTTTTTGAAACCTGACAAAGAAGGAAGGACCACTTACCTACTTCATCTTGACTTGCTTTAGTAAGTAATCAGGGAATAGTAATTATTTAAACCAGTCAGGAAAATATAGTGCAATAAGTTAAGTACTGTCTTTCTGTATCTGTGTGTATCTATCTGTGTTATTTTTAATATTTCCAGTTATTGACACTCCAGTGTTTATTGTAAATAGCTACTCAGTATCTTCATGTTCTTTTTATTATTTATTAAATATATTTAAACTTTTCAAAGTGGCTGGTCTTTTAGAGAATATTTTCACCTTTGAGAGTACTTATATTTATTTGGTGACATTGTTGCTACTCCTGAAAATGTTGCTGCATTGGTCAAACACTACCATTGTAGTAGTATTAATTTTACTCAGTATAATTGGGTACCATTGTCAGAACCTTAGAGTAGCTGGCTTTGCAGCATTCTGCTGGCAGTACCTACCCTTAGTATGGACAGAGGGGGCATAACTGATAAATTGTGCCAGCCTTTCCCAGGTGTGTGTGTGTGTGTGTGTGTGTGTGTGTGTGTGTGTGTGTGTGTGTGATAATCAAATATCAAAGAGTGTGTGTGCCATCCACTTGGAACAGGGACACAGAGCACTGGTTTCACAGAGAGGCTGGTGGAGGATTTGGCTTGCAACATTTGGCTGAGGACTCAACTCTACAGCTGTGCCAGTGGGGAGTCTTACTGGGGGCTTGAAGAGAGAGAGAGGGAAACCTAGCCAGGGAATTGTGCTCAGAGCAGAGAGCTGCATCTGAAAATACTGCAATTATTTTTGTTCCAAGTGAATTTCCCTCACTGGTATCAGTGTGAGGAAACAGGTTTCTTGATTAATGACCCAGAGCAGAGGAGGTGTGTCATAGCTGACATGGGAGAATCAGCCAGTTCTTTTTAAATTTATCATCCATTATAATTTCCAAAATGTCAGTTTTCTTGATATCACTGTGTATAAACAGCAGCAGTCAAAAGAACTTCACCACAATTTGTATTGTAAGCTTACTCAGATTAATTTACTTCTTCATGCCAAAATCATGCAGTGACAATTGATCAAACAAAAATGCATTTTAATCACAGGATATGAGGATTGCTCAGGTGTGAAAAAAACTATTAATTTCATTAAGAATTTTCAAGATCTTAACTGAAAGGTTCTTGTGAAGAGATATGAAAGTGCAGCCATTACATGTATTCTTGATGTTAACAAAGATCTGAAAACTAGGAATGACATACCTTTTTATGAACCTCAACAAAGACTGTTACATGGTTGTGGTTCTTTCTATATTGATCAAAGCAAAGAAAAGCTAAGAAGAAGCATGACCCTTACTTTCAGCAAAGATGTTCATTAAATCAAAATAGATATTCATGACAACTGGTCTGTTCTGTCTAGTAATATAGCCTGTTAGTAAGATCATTGACCCTGGTCCTTCTTTTGTTTTTAAAAAGGCAGGTCAAGTAAGAAATTTAAAAGTAAAGTATCTAGGAACTGTGACACTGAGAAGGTGGTGTACAGGGCCCAGTACTCCAAGCATTCAGTATTTTATGTGGGAGAAAATATTTCTTACCTAAAAACTAGGATTGCCCATCATACATCTGAGGTTAGAAATTGTTAAAGGGAGAATCCGCTTGCAATGCATAGTACTAAATTCCCTGGACACACTTGATTTTTTTTCACATTTTGGACATTGGTAAAAGTGATCCACCAGAGGGAAAATGCAGTGCCATTTTGGAAAAAAAGGGAGCTTGAATGGTAAATTCATCTCAATGCCTATAACCCACCTAGACTTAATACTGCATGTTCTATCAAGAGTGTGTTTCAGCTAAAGAAGAAGCTTGACCATAAATTGTTTTACTAATCTTTCACCAACATTTGCAGCATGTTATGTAAGACGTTTTGATTACTTGGCTTGTCCTTTTTTATTTTTACTGTTCCTGGATTGCATTGTTTGTTGAGTTCTGGATCTGCAGTTATATTTTGTTTTAGAGCTATTGCATTCATTTGATGTGTGTTATTTTGATTAGATGTATCACTGTTCATAGATCTGTACTAGGCTAATGACTACTTGGGTATTTTTAAGTTTATGCTCATGGTCTAGTTTTATTTTTATATAGGTTTATGTCTATTTTTCTTTTTTTATATTTATTTGGTATTTTCACTTCCCGGGGAATTCAGCTTCTATATGACCCTTTGGGTGAAAGTGCTTCTTTACCATGAGATTAATTCATCTGTTTATATAAACCATGGTTTTGCTTTTATTTTATTTTTCTGTTATTTAGGACTCATGTTTATTTAGCTGGTGCTGATTCATTTATTCTTATTTTACATGCATGGAGCCATACACTTGTTCGTATACATACTACAACCCCCTCCTTTTTTTCCTATATATATATTTTTTTTTTTTGCATCTGTTATTGTCTTCTACTTGCGGTCTGTGGATCTCTTTGATGGTTAAACAGCTTCTTGTGTTTTAATAAAGATACCAAGGTGTTAAATTCAGTTAAGAAAGATTTTTTTCATTTTGTTTCTGCTTAGATTAGGAAATTGTTTTAATTACTAGTTACACGTTTTGGTTTGCACATGGATTGCAGTTTATTACTTTGTTTTACAGTTTTTTTTCTTATTTTCAGAAGGGACTAATGTATTGTTTTGTTGTCATTTCTGATTTCTTCCTTTTTGCAGTTGTCTGACTTGGTTTTAGTTGTATATATTTTATTGTTTATTTTAATTACTAGTTATACTTTTTGTATGTCGTATTGTTTCTGACTATATCCCTGGAATGAGATTCTGCTTTCATTTATTTGTTTTTATTTGCTGTTTGCTTTTTGGTCTACTTTTATATATAACCCTTGGTTAAACTGTACTATTATTACAACTATATCCTCTTCTATCATTTCATGTCCTTTATATTCCTAAGGCTTCCTCCCCTCCTTACTTCCTTTGGGCTACTCAAACACTTTATCTTACCTTACTAGGTCCTAGATTTTAAACAAGTCTTTAGTAACCTATATTCTTATGTAAAACCTGACAATTGATGTATACTGATGACTTTGCACTGCATATACATACATGTATTTAAAAATAATCATTATACAACCCATGTAACTTTTATATTTAATCACATGATGTACTGGATATAAAGAATGTCTGAATAATGAAACTGTTATTCAGGAATGAAACTGACTGTAAATGATAAAACAATGCAAATGATGTCCATCCTCCGAATTCACAATCCTTCCATGCAGGACTAGCTTAGTCCTGCACGGAAGCAGCCATTTAGGAGCAGAACGGCAGTGCGCCATGCATATCAATGAACTCCTAAATGGACATGGAGTGTGTATGAGTGCAGGGGACGTGTGTGAGAGCAGAGCTCTTAGAATATACACACCCCTGCAATGAAGAACAGCAGTGTAGGAATAAGAATGAGCGAGACCACTCATAGGTGTTCACATACCCCCAGCAACATCCCCCCAAGTGTACAAGAGCAATAGTTAAAACATTAAATATAAAAAACTTTTTTTATACAACAGATTAAATTCAACCATAGGTGCACGGGTTTGCCCATCAGTTAGCTACAGTTAATGCTGCTTAAATGGCATAAGAGGATAAAAAGCAAGCTATATACAAAGGAAGCAGTAGAGCAATAGTGTCGTGGGCAGAGCATTTGCCTTACAAGCAGTCATTCCTGGTTCAAGTCCCACTTCCATACATTACATTTTCCATGTCAAATAACTTTATGACAACTTTTATGTTGCATAACCTACTAAATAACATATATTTGTGAACTGGAGTCCTGCATTAAATGCAGATGTGAGGTGTCATTGTCATAAAGTTGTAAAGTCCACAGATAATCGCATGTGCCCAATACAGTATATGTACACAGGAATCAGGGATACAAATGGATGGTAAAATGTGTAATGAATGATAAAGCCATGTAGTTCCCAATGACACCACCTTCCCAAGAACCATTTGACATTACTGTCTAAATTAGTGTGGTGGTAAGCAGGAGTAAGCAATAGTAAGCACGAGTAAGCATATTTAAGCAGTAGTAAGCAGGAGTAAGCATATTTAAGCAGTAGTAAGCGAGTTTAAGCCCGTTTGCTTGGGGGTAAGCAATGTGCACACAGGTTAAGCACTATTGAAGCTAACTCTTTGTAAGCATATTTAACCGGAGGTTAGCATTGCTTACCTTCGGGCAGACCCACTTACAATTGCTTAAAAGTGCCTTAATCTCTCTGCATGCAACAGCCACGGTCCTGGCCAGAAACAAAATAAACAGCCTTTGCAGGTCTTGAACCCAGGACTCTACACTATAGTCACCAAAATTAGCCACTAAGCCATCGCAACAGTGCATAAGGCTGAGGTATCACTAAACAGATCCTCACTATAGGAGATACAAACTGAACATGTGAAAGGAATCTATATACAATTTTGTATTGTATAATCTACTACATAACATAAATATGTTAACTGGAGTACTGCATTAAGCCCAGATGTGAGGTGTCATTGTAATAAAGTGTTGAAATCCCCTAATAAACACAAGGACTCCATACATTGTATGTACACATGAATCATGGATATCAAACACATATATAACATGTAATGAATAATAAATCAATGCCAAAATGCAAATATAATGTAAATTAAATATTAAGCAATACTAAGCATTGTATGCCCCAGCTTAGTATGTGTAAGCAATGTGTAGGCCAGCTAACTCAGTCTGTTCATTGGCATACCCTTTTAAGCAATGCCAACCTTAGGTAAGCAGGTTTGGCCATCACTTAGCATTTTCAAAACTGTCCAATCATGGCAAAATACATGAAACCAGCCCTATTTAAACCCAACAGGTGGGAATGCATCTAATAACTGGGTGTAGCTTCCCCTTGTAGGCACTATGTCTAGAATGGGAGAGGGTGTGTGCTTTTGCGCATAACGCTGGGGCATCCAGGAGTACAGAGTCATGGCAGGACACCTTGTGAAAGACCATAACCAGAAACTGAGGCAGGGCCAGTATCAGGGTTCCTAATACAAAGCGGAAGCCTGGGACCGTCTCGCCCGTGACCTCTCCCAGTGCCTCTGGCATACCCTGAACTGGTGAGAAGGTCAGGCATCACTATGCCGACCTGAAATGGAGAAAGGGGGATCTCTTGGATCAGTGGATCCAAGAGGCTAGGATGACAGGGTATGTCCCAGCCATGTGTAAGTATCAGTCCACTACCTGGTTAATAATTGCCAGCTCATGTATATTATGGATAGGTATGGCTAAATATTCCTCTTATGTCTTTCATAGTGGCAGGTGAGCAGGCTGCAAACAAGGAAGCTCATGGCTGTAGACTGCAGCGGTTGCTATGCGAGGCAGGTTAGTAATACTCTTGCATGTACTGTCATAGGAAATAAATCTAAATGTAGTAGTTAGTTAATTGCCTGTATAAAACCTGTATTGTTTAAGGCATGTACTGCATACACCAGAGAATATGGCAGGAATAGTCTCATATAGGTTGTATGTAAATAAAAGCATAATAGCCTGACAATAAAGATCTAACTGCTGGACTGCATATGTTTACTCTGGTATCATATGGTAATGTAGAGTTGCAGTCACTTAATAGTACTGTTGTATTAAGCACTGTTACCCACACTGTGCTACATAAATAAAATGTGTAGGAATGTCTGTATATGAGTGTTGTCATCCCAAGAGGTCATATAGTACAACTGAGAGAGGCTTAGACAGAAAACAGTAAAAAAGACAATTAACAAAATCCAAACAGCACACTCAACTGTGAAGTAAACTGTTGTATTTTTAGCACACACAGCCATGGTTCAAATCCTAGGAGTGGTAGTAGGCTGTATGCAGAATCATACCCCACAACTGTACAAATATGTCCAGAATGTCCAGTAAATCGGCCCATATCCGCTGCCTCTCACCCTGTCCCCCCTGGCAAATCAGTGGGATGATCCCAGACATTTAGGCAGGAAACAAGACATACAACTGATTGTCAGACATCTATAAGAACAAACCTGTCACTCTAGCAACTCCCCAAAATGTTATGAGAGTAATTAGCCAAGTATGTCCCATCTCCACCCCCATGTTGTCAAGCTGTGACCAGAGTGTGTACAGTATCAGAGTGAGACCTATGTGCATAATACTAATGTGGAAACAGGTAATTTGTGTGGCAACATTCAAGTAGTGCTAACAAACATTGCTCCCACAGGTCTGTCAGATACGAACACTGTGTCTATAAATAAAAGATTATACCCTGCACTGGTACTGTTTATCTGGTATTGTATGGCATTGTTAGTGTTGCAGATGCTCAGAATAATAAGGTATTACTCATCACTGTCACCCACACTGTACTACGTAATACAACTGTCTAGGAAATCCTGTATAAGAGTGTTGTAATTGCAAGGTCATAATGTAAAACCACGGGAGAATTATAGACAGAAATCAGACAAGAGATACATGGCAATATCTATATAGCACACTCAACTGTGATGGAGAGTTTTTTTATTTTTAGCAGACATAGCCATGGTTCGAATCTTGAGAGTGGTAGTAAGCTGTATACAGAATCATACCCCAGAAGTGTACAAAAATGTCCAGACTGTCCAGTTATTCGGCACATATCTGCTGGCTGTTACCCCGTCCCCCTGCCATAATCAGTGTCCTACTTTCTGACATGTAGGCAGCATTTCATGTCATATAACTGACTGTCAGACCTGCGCATATCTGGAAAATATCAAATAAAACAAACCTGTCATTGTACAAGTCACTAAAGGTTTAAGAGGGCAATAGTTGAAATATGTTCCGGTTCACCTGCATGTGGCGAAGACATGCCCAGAGTGTGTGCAAAAAGAGATGGACAGGCATGTGCATAACATCAACCTGGAAAGTGGAAGTAGGTGTACAAACAGTTAGGTAGTGTTAACAAACAATATCTCCACAGGTATATGAGGTAAGAGGTGTATACTGCAGGTAAAACTCAGTTCATGTATATATTTGTCTACATCCATACCACTGTCCAAAGTAAGGACATAGGGTAGTGTACTAAAACCTGTAAGGTACAGATCACAGCACTAACTAGGAAAGTAATGTGAACTACAGGAATATATTAGTTGTTAATTGACATCTTTCTCTCCCCCCGCCATATCTGCAACAATAAACTAAATACACAACTCAATCGGTACGTGCTGAATAAACTCTACTGTTGGGACATATGTCCTATTGTTTGATAATTATTTAAATTTGTTTCTATGCATGTGCCATGTTAAAATACTCCCACACTGGTGGCATGCTGCTGTCAATGTACCTACATGCTGTTGTAATGACCACTGTGGTTCCATATATGCATGTGTTCTGTTTGCATTGCAACTGTTCCATATCTGGTGTTTGAGTTAATGGGAATATCTATGCATGCTGTTATACCTAATCCTGGAATGTGTTGACTATTACTAACCCACATATGTTGATAAAATTTAAACACCATAGCACAGTTGGGAAGGCCAGTCCCGGCGGACCCACCTGTCTCACCTCAGCTGGCTGTGGCACCGGGCACCAGCACATCTGGGGCCCAACCTGGGACCTCCTCGTCTGTTGGTCCTCCACCACCTTTGGGTGGAACTGTCTCAGGGGAAAGGGCTCACCCCCCCAAGAGTGGGCATGTGCAGGAACCTATCACCCATTGCCAGGTCCGGGTCGTGGTGAGTAACGAGCTCCGCAAGGAGGTCAGAGATGTGCTATGCCAGCTTGAGGGCCATGTGTCAAAACTACAGGGTTCAGCCTGGCCCTTCTACTCAGCCCCCAGCACAGGCACCTTTGGGGCTGTGAAGGTGCAGTGGTGACTGCCCATGGGTGGGGACCACAGTCCCACTGTTTCCACTAGGGGGCTCATGGGCTTCCAACTTCCAAACACCCTTCCCCATCAAGGTGTTTACCCCCCACATGTGTCATATACCACCCCTGTATGCATCTTGTTTGTCTTGTCTGTTAATCTACTCATCCTACCTCCCCAAATATACCTACTATCCCTCCCCAGCATCCCACTCTCACCTGAAAAAAAAAATGCAATCTGTTCCCCCCAAAACGTCTCGCCCCATAAATAGCTGTTCATTTCACACACTTGTCCACTGGACACATGTAATCTGGTCTAATTGGCTTAACAACATATTATTGTTGTCCTCACCCATCTCTCAGGGGTATGAGTGTCCAAATCTACCTTCAAATTCAGTGTATATGCATAGCTGTTGCTGTAGATGAAATGGGCAGCTATGAACCTTACCTACACCCTTCCTGCACATTCTAGCGATTTTCCCTATTGTCTTTCAAAGGTTCATAGGTTGGTACTAGGCTATCAGCCCTAGGACCTATGCAAGCCTAGCCATAACAATTCCCTGGATATTTCTTCCCACAATATTTACTTCTGTGGACCCCTGTCTAGCAGGATGACTGACATGATCCCGGGGTGAATTTCCTATCTACCATCCAATCATCAAGGTTCCTTTTGAAGAGAGCCAATGAGGCACACTGCCTGACATGTATGGGCAGTCTATTCCAAAGTATTGGGAGTCTCTGGGTCAGGAACCTATCCCTCTAGCATGTTTTGTTCATTGTGATGACAACGTTTAGATCCCTGGAGTGTGTGGCTCTGAGGGATTGGGATTTCTTTAAGTGGAGCATGTCCAACAGCTCAGGGTTTGAAATGGCCTTGTATGTTAAGCAGAGATTGCCTCTGAGTAGACGATATGCCACAGAGTATAGCTGGAGTTTTTTTAGAGCGTCAGCATATGGCATATGCTTTAGGCCTGTGATTCTTTTAGTGAGGTATTTCTGTGGCCTTTCCAGTTGTTGCAGATGTCTTGTGAGGTACATACCAAACGGGACATTAAACTCTATAATGGGTCTAATGAGTACAGTGGGACAATTACCTCCTTTTTTCTGGATGAAAAGCCCTTAGTGATGAGGTGTGCCACATAGAAGGATTTTCCGACTGTTGTGGTGATGTGGTTATTGAAAGTGAGACCACTGTCCACCTGTGTCCTTAAGTCTCTCATCACACTTTCAATATTTAGTGTTCTGCCACCTATGTGGTAATTCATGGGTACACGTTTTGTTCCAAAGGGGATAGCTATACATTTCTTGGCATTAAGCTTGAGCCCATGGCTCTGGCACCAGGCATCTGTTTCTGTAAGGCCCTTTTGTAGAATATCCACATAATTTGGGGATTCAATAATGGCTCCCAGTTTGCAGTCATCTGCGAACCTTGTTAGCCAGAGTCCTTTAGTGTTGGCCTGTACTTCAGAGAAGTATATGCCAAACAAGAGTGGTCCCAGGACTGAACCCTGAGGTACTCCACTTGTCACTTGTCTGGAGATGGATTTGGAGTCGGCTACTTTTACAGTCTGGGTTCTGTCAGTAAGCCAGTTGGCAACCCATCGAGTGACATAGGGATTTATGCCCAGCTTAGTAAGTTTATCTATGATTCCAGAGTGGGAGATGGTGTCAAATGCCTTGGCAAGGTCCAGATAGGCTGTGTGGACTGCCTTACCCTTGTCCACAGCTCTGGAGACTGATTCAAAGAAGTCAATCAGATTCAGGAGACAAGATCGGCCCTTCACAAACCCAAACTGGGTGGGGGCCAGTGTTTGACAGTTGCCTTTGTCTTTGTTTATAAGTTCCATGATAATGCATTCCATGCACTTGCCGATCAGGCTTGTCAGACTGATGGGATGGTAGTTCCCGGGATCCAAGGCGGATCCGCCCTTGTAGATTGGGATAACTGTAGCTGTGTGCCACTCAGTGTGGGCACGAAGCCTGAGGTGAGGCAATGATTAAACATGACACTTAGGTGAAGTGCCAGTTTATTTTGTAGTTCATGTAGTACACAGCCTGGGATGTCATCTGGTCCCATGGATGCTGTATTCTTAACTTTGGAGAATGCGGTTTCTACCTGTGTGGCCGTGATTACCGGAATTTGGCAATCTTTTGGTATTGAGATGGGCCCTTTAGGGGGTGAGAGGGGGTGAAGTTGGCACTAAATCGATCTGCCAGGATATTGGCAATATCCTTGGGATCAGTATATTTAATGCCATTCTGTTGTAGCTCAGAGCAGATCTGAGCATTGCCATTTAGATTCTTGACATAACTATAGAATGCCTTGTGGTTGTTCTTTGGAATCTTTGGCAATTTTATTTTTGTAACTAGCTTTTGAGGATTTTATGAGAGATCTCAACTTCTTACTGAGGCTGGCGAGGGAGTTTTTTGCATCCTGGGATTTTCCTTTTTTTTTGCAACAGTTTCTTCCTTCTGTTGAATAGTTTGTTTATAGCAGGGGACCACCAGATTGGCTTCCTTTTTTTGGAGAAGAACATATTGGTTCTATTTGGGATGGCATGATTCATGCATGTGTGGATGTGCTCGTACAGTGCCTTAGTGTAGGATTCTGCAATCAAACTTCCAGATCCCGTCTGCGTGGGTGTCGTGAAGTTTGTCACTTATGACTTCAGTAGCATGAAGTTGGCTTTGGAGAATTTTTTAAGGAGGTTTCCTTACTAGGGGGTGGGGGTGGGATGTCAAGGGTGATTTGCTTATGGTCAGACCTGACCAATGAGGGGGTGACCACTGGTGTGGAGCATCTATCTCCCATGTTGGTAATGATCAGGTCTAGGATATTGGAGCCCCTGGTGGGACAATGGATTATTTGATCCAGGGCATTGGAATTTATGAATTCCAAGAACCGTTGGGAAAAGGTGTTTGTACCCAAGTAGTTTTCCCAGTTAATGGCAGGGTAGTTGAAATCACCCAGTATTAGGGTGTTTGGTTGTATCTTAATATTTTCCAGTATGTTTAGAAAGGTGTAGTGAGAATCTTGGGTCATGGTGGGGGATCTATAGCAAGCTACAATTTGGATTGCAGTCTTACCTAGTGTTAGTTGCACCTGGAGAAATTCAGATGCATTGTGTTGGGCAACTAGCCTGGAGGTGTTAATATCCTTGGTGAATATGGACACTCCTCCACCTTTAGTGTTTCGGTCTTGGTTTTGTGTCCGAAAAGTGTGGTAAGAATTTTAGCCTGGTATTTCAGGGGTGCTCTCTGGAGCCTTGAACCAGGTCTCAGTTACTGCACAGATATCGATGTTCTCCATTTTTAGGAGTGCCTCGAGAGAGTTCATTTTGAGGTTTAGACGTCTAGCATTGAGTAGCATTAAATTCAGATTTTGCATGCTGGTATCTGTGACGGTGGAGGTTTTATCCTTTGAACCTTGCCTAAAAAGGCACTATAGGGGTGGCAAGAGCTTTAGCCAGTAACCTGAATCCCAGGGGTGACAGGTGCAGTCCATCTCTGGCAAAGCATCGTGGTTTGTTGATCATGTCTTCCCAGGCAGACAAATACTGGATCCCCTTTGAATGACACCAGAAGCTTAGCCAATTGTTGAAGTCAGTCATTTTGTCCTTATACTGTGGTATCATTCTGGGTGAAGGCAGGATTCTACTCAGGGCTAGGGTCATACCTGCCTGGGTCACATGATCCAGCAGCTCTTCCATGTCTCTTTTCATGTAGTCCAGGGAGGTACGTCTCAAGTCATTCACTCCAGCATGAACAATGACAGAGTTGTATTTGTGCTTGTTGTGGAGTGATTTGAGTGCATGCGTTATGTGGCAGATCCTCTTTGTGCCCCTTTTTCACCACCTTTCTATCAACCCTTTTTCATTTCTTTTAAAGAAATTAGTGTGTGGGTAAGCAGGAGTAAGTAGGTTTATGCTTGTTTGCATGGGGGTAAGCAATGCCTACATAGGTTAAGCAACTGAGAAGCTAAATCAGTATAAGACACTGTAACCAGAAGTTAGCAGTGCTTACCTCTGCGCAAACCTATGTAAACCCGCTTACAACTGCTTAAAAGTGCCTTAATCACTCTGTATCCAATGGCCCTTATTCTGCCCAGCAACAAAAGATACAACCTCTGCAAGTCTTAAACCCAGGACCCTGCACACCATAACCAAAGGGATTTACCACTAAGTCATATCAGATATACATTACCCTGATGTTTTCACAAACATATCATCCAGCACAGTCATTTAACAGTACAGGAAATGAATTTAAACACGTAGATGTATATATTTATTTATGTATTTATTTATTTTACATGTATTAACCATGCTAGTCTGACTGAGATTTTGGCTCATTTTCAGCAGAAACCCAGAGAAAAAAGCTACTCATTGAATAAAATGTAACAAAGTCTCTGTGTGTGTGTGTGTGTGTGTGTGTGTGTGTGTATATATATATATATATATACACACACACACACACACACACACACAGACACACACATATATCTATATATATATATATATATATATATATATATATATATATACACACACACACACACACACACACACACACATATATATATATATATATATATATATATATATATATATACACACACACACACACACACACACACACACACACACACACACACACACACACACACACATATATATATATATATATATATATACACACACACACAGACACACACACACACACACACACACACACACACACACACACACACACACACACACATATATATATATATATATATATATATATATATATATATATGTATATATATATATATGCATATACACACATACATATGCATGCATCTATAGATATATATGTCTACATATATATATATATATATATGTGTGTGTGTGTGTGTGTGTGTGTGTGTGTGTATATATATATATATATATATATATATATATATATATATATATATATATATACACAAATATGTATCTATAGATATAAAAGAGGACATAATAAATGCATATATGTTCACAGGCACCATTAATGTGGGTGAGGGACCCCACGCTACATACATCTTGTACGTATTGATATTACCCCCCCCCCCCCACAGCCAAACAGGTCTGCCTTGCAATACAATACCAACTGTTGCAAGTCCCATAACCAGGACCCGACACACCATGGGCACAAGATGTTAACAGTACTCCTTCCCACCTGTATGATGTCAGGCTGGTATCAATAACATATCATGCAATACAGTCTGGCTACCACAGGGAATGTACAATGTGGAAGCAATAAACATTCCTAGATGCACACACACACACACACACACACATATATATATATATATATATATATATATATATATATATATATATATATACACACACACACATATATATATATATATATATATATATATATATATATATATGCAGATACACACACACACACACACACACACACACACACACACACACACACACACACACATATATATATATATATATATATATATATATATATATATATATGTAAGTACACATACATGCACAGAGATATATGTAGGAAGATACATATTTAGAGGGTGCAGACCATACCGAACTGCCAGTATTCCTACAGTTGCCACCTTATCAAATGGACACTGTATGAGTCAACCATACAAATGAATATTGTTGCCTAAAACATATACCCACAGAGAGGTCAAAGGATATAATACCACACACAGGTTTGCATATATGAGAAAGCTTTATTTGTGTACTATTGCAGTTGTATATGCCATGTCATATAGCTGTTTAGACTTTGAAATACATATAAACAGATTAATGCAACTCACAAACAGATCAATTTTAGTACAATATTCTGGAAAGCATAACATATGTTGCTGTCTGTCCAGGCCAATGCCTTCAAGTAGTACAACAGTAAAGACAGACTGGGCCACAGGGTAACAATCAACAGTAAGTAATGCAGATGTATAGTCCAGCAGCCTCTTGCTACACTCTGTATGCAATCCATAGGGGAAAATACTTCATTTGACACAATGGGATGTATTTGTTACATAACAAGGCATAACTGAAACCATCACAATCACACTGACAAACAGAACAGTCTGTAGGCCAGGAAGCAGTAGGCCTGCATTTTCCCAAAATGAATTGTATGGTAATGTACATCCAGATACCTTAAGGCAGCTCACTCCTTATACCCGTCACATGTTGTAACAGCCTAGATTATTTATGGTGCAACCCCCATAGACAGACATACAGGAGCATATACCACTGTTACATACACTGACCTCTGGACTGCAGAAGGGCACACATGTATTGTGCAGATGAAGCCCACATATATATGGACCCAACCCCACACTATGTGTGGGGGCTGCAACAGCAGTGGAATGATGGCAGGAATGGAAGCATGACATACTCACAGGCCACTACATACCAACCCCTGACAGTATGTCATATGGACAAAGCCTTGTATGTAGGTGGAGGACAGAGGACGGAACACAGGCCCATATGTGAAATAGTGTTGTCATACACTAAGGAAGTTGCTGGTGTTACAGGATAGTCTGCAACATACCCTTAGTCAGGAATATAAAGCCAGAAACACAAATGGATGTAGCCATGTACTGATAGCACTCAACACACACACTGTCAGTTATATATCTAGCACAAGACCTGTGTGGTGGACAGACAAAACATAACAGGCACACCTCTGACCATCAAGTGGTTAGGCCCGCAGTTGAGGGCTATGCAGACAGACTGCATTCAAAGTTAAACTGGTATATACACACAAACCCTGTAACACTGGTGCTATACAATGCATACAACAACACTACTTACACTCTGTCTGTAGTTCTGGAACCTCATACAAATATGTAGCTGGCCTGAGTGTGGAAGTCCTCTTGTAAGAGGTATTGCTACCTGCTGTCTGTAACACTGCTTCCCACACACAGAAAGGTTGTCCACCATACAGGAAAGGTAAAGGGACCACGCCCACATGATGTAGGGATTTATAGTAGTGGGTTACCATGACAGTGGTAATTGAAAGCACTACACAGCATGCTGCATACAGGTAGCAAGTAGAGGACACTGATTTGTGCAGATCTATCACCTTATCATGTGCATCACCTACAAAAGCTATGCTGCAATCTATTCCAAGCAGCTCAATCCATTTACTGGAGAGAGAGAAAGAGAGAGAGAGAGAGAGAGAGAGAGAGAGAGAGAGAGAGAGAGAGAGAGACCAAAAGCAAAACCGAAACTGAAAGAGAAAGAAAGAAAGCAGGCTAAGGCCAAAGCCAAGGAGAAAAAAAAACTCCTACAAAGAAACCATCCAAAACAGACCTCATTCCCACCACATGTATGTGAAGTATATATTCATGTAATTGACTGTAGTACTTGGTCCATAATACTGGGGTACATGATGTGGAATGATATATATGTGCCATCAGATGTTGCTGTTGTAATGATGTTCAGCTGAACAACTGCTAAGGAAAATAGAGTCTGTCCCTTTGGGTAGAGGGCCATACCCATCAACTGTGCAGAGCAGCACTGACTGATAAGATGTAAGCCAACATAGTGTGTGCTGTGCAATGGAAAGGATGCATATTACTGTGGCCAATAGCTGGTGGTGGAAGTAATGCCATAATGATGGACACGTGGGTTCCAGAGACCACCACTTGCAGGACACTCAGATTAACATGTATTGTAGCATGCTGAAATGTCATAGGTGTGTAATAGGCTTACCTACAATCTGGCCCTATATATACCCCCCTAATGTTAAGCTGTGTCCATATGTGGCACCTGTCTGTGTTGTGGCAAGGCAGAACAGTGCAGCTGTGCAGGAAGGAGATTTAGAGATTGTGGACCTGATGTCTGAATGTACCCCATATATATAGGTCTGTATATGTGTACATATATACATACATATATATATATATATATATATATATATATATATATATATATATATATATATATATAGATATATGTGTGTGTGTGCGTGTGTGTGTATATATATATATATATATATATATATATATATATATATATATACACACATATATGCATGTATGTCTACAGAAATACAGACACCCATATGTAGACACATATATATATATATATATATATATATATATATATATATATATATATATATATATATATATAAACACACACAAACACACACACACATATGTGTGTGTGTGTGTGTGTGTGTGTGTGTGTATGTCTACATATATACAAACACACACACACATATGGATATAAATACATGTCCCCTATATTACCACCACAGTGCTGCATGCTGTGTGAGGGAACATCACACATAACAATACACACAGATGTATACAGCTATAAGTGTGTCAAACATGGACGGTTATGTCACATGTGATCCCCTTGTTGGGACCACATTGCCCTTGTCTGTGAAGTATGGAATGGGAATATGGGGAAGGATAGCAGATATATTTATGGATGTGGTTCAGGTTGGTAGATATAGAGGACAGTCTACAGGGGTGGTATATGACACATGTGGTGGGTAAACACCCTGGATGGTGTATCTGGTCTGTGATGTGGAAGCCCCATGAGCCTCCATATGGCAAGAATGGGAACAAGGCCCCCACCCATTGCTAGTCACAACAGCAGTTTCAGAGCCCTGAAGGTGCCTGATCTGGAGGCTGAGCAGGAGGAGCATGTGGACCCTGTTATTGTGTACTGGGACCTCATGGTGCTGTAGCACATCCCACATGTTTCTGTGCAGCCCTCTAGGGAACAGACCCTGGACCTGCCCTCGAGTGACAGGATCATGTCTGTGTGTGCCCCCGGGGGACACCATCCCCTGAGATGGTTCCACGTGAAGGTAGTGCTGGACCAGTAGATGAGGAGGGCCCAGGGTGGGTCCCACATGTGATGTGATGTGGTCTGGTAACATGGCCAGACGGGTGGGAGAGGTGGTTCTGCTGGCAAATATTCCCTAAACATGCTATTGTGTCACTGTTATAAAACATATGTGGGTAGTAATAGTCCACACAATCCTGGAACATGTCCAACAGCATGCATAGATATTCTCAATAACACAGAATGGCAAATGTGCAGCAATCACATAGCAAGCATACCACATGCATATATGGAACCATAGTGGCCCTGACAATAGCATGCAGGTGAAATAGTCCGTAACAGGCCAGCAATGATAGTGTCTCCACAGGGAACATGGCTACAAACACATAGCACAAAGAGTGGTACAATACAATATATGTCCCAATGGTAGGTAAGCTGTAGCCATAACTACTGAGTTGTGTGAAGAGTTTGTTGTCACTGATATGGTGGGGGGGGGGCAGAGATGTGTATTAAGAACTATGGTAACCTTGCTGCATAAGTTGCTCAGACCTGTTTCCATTTTTATGTCTTTCAGGCAAGATGTCCCATGGACTTTTACCAGTGTATTCAGTGGCAGAAAATGTGGTCATACTGAACCACCTGATACAGCACTACCAGGTTCTCTTTGGCAGGACAGCCTATGAGTAGCAGGAGTGGACCACCCTGTTGAAAGATCTAGTCCACAGGGTCAATGATGTCAGCCTGCATAACCACAGTTATGAGCAGGTGCGGCATCATTATAGTGACCTGCTTTGCAATGCCTGTCAGCATGCTGCTGCAGTCCGGGGGGGATCACCTCACAACAGGGTGGGATCATGCCATCCATCCACCTTGACACGTGTTGAGGAGCTCCTCACCAGCCTCATGCCACCTGCCCACCCACACACCCAACAACTGGTGGAGACCTTTGTGGAGGTGGGTGCTACCCACACACTGGCTGAGGAGCATGCAGGTAAGGCTACAGTGCACATCAGTAGACCACTGTCGCATATGCATAAGCATCTGTACAGGTAGATCATGCATATGTGTGATGTCATATATATAGTCTGTTGCTGCATAGTAGTAATAAACAGATGTGCATAAGCTGTAGTATTATGGGCTGCACCCACCCTGTAGCAATGCCACAGCTGTGGCCACTGACATCACATCTCTCACACTGTTATGTAGGTCCCTCTGGTATACCACCACGGCAGCAACCTGTAGCTG
The DNA here is from genome assembly GCF_019279795.1 of Protopterus annectens. NCBI lineage: Eukaryota > Metazoa > Chordata > Ceratodontiformes > Protopteridae > Protopterus > Protopterus annectens. The sequence goes on along the minus strand of NC_056728.1, from coordinate 151,017,242 downwards.
GTGAGTATGGTTGATGGACATGCTTGCCAATACACCGGGCATGTAATGGCTATGGTATATTCCATGCACACATCTAACACACCTACCCATGATGCATGCCATACATGTCCACGTATTGTTGCTGTTAAATGCACTTCATCACACTGGTGACCACGATGGGGTATCTGAAAGGTATGTCAGCCACCTGCAACATAACTAACATCCTGTCATTGCAAAATGTGTCCTCAGGGATGAACATAATGTTGGACACATGGCTTACAGTAGGGACATGTGTGAAACATAGGTTCATAGGTAGGTACTAGGCTATTGGCCCTAGGACCCATATAAGCCTAGCCAAATGGTACCCTGACTTATGCCACTTAAGAAAATTATTTTCCTGTGCCCCTGTCGGGCAGAGACACACAAGTGATCCCTGGAGTGAACTTCCTATCTCCCATCCAGTCATTAAGATTTTTCTTGAAGAGTGCTATTGAGGACCTTTGTTTGATATAGATAGGCAGTTGGTTCAGTATATTTAATGCCATTGTGCTGTAACTCAGAGCAGATCTGAGTGTTGCCATTGAGATTCTTGACGTAGCTGTAGAATGCTTTGTGGTTGTCTTTAGAATCAATGGTGATTTTGTTTTTGTAACTAGCTTTGGAGGATTTTTCAGGTATTATGTCAAATAACTCTGGGTGGCTTAATAAGATGTTCCAATTGCTCTGAATACTATTTATAAGTACTTCTGAATTCCTAGAATATGTGGTAACTAGTCTGATTGGCTGTGTAGTTCCCTGTTCCCTAGATTTGTACGTGAGCAGATGCTTATTTTCTTTTCGGAAAGGAAAGATTTTAGCTTCATGTTTTAGGCATTACAAACATACACATTCTACCAGTACTTTACAATCAACACCAACTACCTTAACTGGAGAACGTCTTGTTCGATATTTCCCTTGTGGACATTGTGTCAATTGTAACAAAATTATGAAATCTAAACAATTCACAAGTAGGAATTCTTCCAAGGTTTATGACATCCAGTTTTTTGCAAACTGTAGCAGTGAGTGGCTCATTTATCTGGCTACTTGTAGCTGTGGGTCTTTTTATGTTGGCCAGACATTGAGGCCTTTGAAATTGCGTATTTCAGAACACATGAGTAATATTAGAACTATGAAAATTAATAGTGATTTGTACAAACACACTTTGAAACACAATACTGCCAAATTTTCTTTCATTGTTATTGATATGATTAGGGGCAATAAACTGAATAAGACTGGTTGGCACACTATTTTAGATACCCAAGAAAAGAAATGGATCACTAAATTAGGTGCTTTGTTTTCATCTGGATTAAATGAGAATTTCTGAGTGGACCAATGAGGTGTAAGCTAATTTAGTATTTAAGTTGTTATATTTTGCATTCATGTTTTTTCACTGAAGCAGGCTGTGCTTTGCTGCCAGCCGAAACCAGTCTGATGAATGTTATAATCTCTTTCTAATAAAGAGGCTGGATTTTATCTTTATTGGATTAATTTACAATTTGCTGGCTCCGTTTTGGTTTTTTGGAGTCTATGCATGCACATGTGTGATTGTGGGGTTATTCATATGGCAGTACTTCCCTTCAGGATTGTGCAGTACATGGAAATGGACTGACACATGAGACACCAGGAATACTTGTCTGACATGTAATCACAGGACAGCTGATAGTATAATAAGGTCTGTAGCATGGAACATGCATTGAGAGGGAACGTAGACACCAGGTATACCCTTAATATTGCAATCAGCAGAAAGGTGAATGACTACCCATGTATGCAGCACTACAGATGCATTGGGGAATTACTAGACAACACCAGGGAGTATATCTATATATTACTGTTGTCCACATGATAAGTTGTTTGAGCAGCAGGTCTGGCATGTACTGAGCAATAGTTACATATGACACTGTGGTGCATGACATTATGGAGTGAATGTAGTAGTCCCTAACATGTGGGGGCCATGTTCACGATGTCCCGACATACCAAGGGTGATCACTGGATGACAGCAGTAAGGCCATGTAAAACTTACTCCACTCAAGTCAAGGAGATAATGGAGTAACAGGTCTTGTCTTGTGATCACTCGTCTAGGCATTAAGAGGAATGATACTTTAATGAGTGGTATTAATGAGTGTATGTTACCAAGTATGATACAGGATGGGGAACTTATCTGAATAAATGAGGGACTGTCTGTAAATCCAGGGACAGGTAGGTATTATGGTGAAATATCAGTGTGCAATGCAGTACAGGTCTTAAAGTGCATTTCTTGTTTTTCTCCCACAGGTGGCAAGGTGAGTCAGGGTCCCTCCTGTGTACAATCTGATGTTGGTGTCCATACAGGCACCGAAGATGATGATAGTACTGTTGACGCACAGGTGGGGTTGTCAGAAGCCAAAACTGTGCCATTGTTTGACATCCCCCTTTTAGCCACTCCAACCCTGCACACAGTTACAGTGCCTATACATACCCCATCACCAGTGGCCATAGCAGAGGGATAGTTGGCGGTTGGTGGCAGTTCACAAAAGAGTGTGTTATCTATGCCTACTGTGTCTGGTCACAGCAGGCATAGCTGAATATCTAGTAGGGCACCACATAGGCAGATATAGCGGGGTGCTCATAGTAGGACCATTGATCATCATGCCCGTGGCAGAAGGGCTACAACTGGTACCACCAGGCACATGTTTCAGACTGTCATGGGGCGCAGGCATGTATAGAACTGTACACCAGACAGGGCCTGAGGCTGCAGAGGGCTGCTCTCTCATCTGTAAGCGACAACTTCCATTAACTTGCTGGTGCCCTCCATGATTATACCAAGGTCATGGATAGACTGTTCAGTGAGATAGTGGGCCTCATCAGCCGTGGTTTGTCTGCATGCGAACATGTGGTGGGAGTGGGGCGACAGCCACGTGGACGTAGGCCAGCAACACCAACACATGGCAGTTGACATGGACATGCTAGGACACCAGGGTGCATCGGTAGTGGCAGTACCAGTCCTAGCACTGCAGGGGGTGTGCTGTTCACACCACACCACAGCAGGCCACATGTACATGGCCCTGGCCAGTCCCAGGAGGGTCCTGGTTCCAGTGAACATCTGTCATCATCAGGGGAGAGTAGCACATCAAGGCCTGTACCTGGACATACCCATGGAACCCCTGGCAGGCACAGTCCACGTGCCCATGGCTGGAGGTGGTGAACTGCACACCCTGCCAGATATGGTCTACAGCTGTCCAAGAAACACCTATATAGGGCAACCACATGGCAGAACTGTGTGCACACCCACACACTATACGAACACACCTAGGGCAACCCCATACCCACACACACCACATCACCACACCCATTTCAACTAATTACACCCCTCACCCACACACATGGTGTCAAACATATGGCCCACCCTCGGTCTCTGGCAAACCAACAACTCACCCTGTGCATATGATGATACCTGTGCCACATCCCTATCATCCATAACATCAATGCAGGAACAGGTTAATATGGTTCTGATGCACATGGTGACTGTACTACAGTGTACCAATGTACTGCTGTATAACATGTTGTCAGGAGTAATGGTTAATGCATACATGTCAGGTAGTGTAGCTGTCCAGCCATTTTGCATTATAGCTGTTAGTAACACTGAGTGATTGTGGTCTCCATAATGTTAGCTATTTGTGTTGTAGGTGTATATGTGTCAACAAGAGGATGGTCTGCAGTCATATTCTTCAAGGGGTATGGCACTGTGGTGACACCATGGCTGTGACATATCCTGGGTACAGTTGAACACATGTTACAGGTTAGTATAACAGTTGCTGCCTGTGTCACATGGACAGGTGACCCACTGGGACATGTATAATCAGCAATCTGATGTAGATCCATCCACATACACGCACACTCTTACTTGACAACACTGGGACTAGACCTCTACCTAGGTATGTAGTGCTACTGAAGTGTGTGGCTTTCATTGCACACACTACACAGCGTTTAGGGTGAGGTGTGTTCCAGATTACATGTTACATGCAGAACATCCCCAGACATGTACAGTATGGTAATGGGGATGTCATGGTTGTATATGGACAATACATAGTGTGACATACCATCATATACACATTAACAGACACATAACAGGCAGACACACATCCGAGAGACCTGGTCAGTGTGTCCAATGTGTTAAAGGTAGGCTGCACACAGCACATGCATAACTGGGCTAGAGTGTGGTATCAGTTACCTGTATGGTTGATGGTGACAGTGGTCACCATACAGTGGTACATGGGACATATACCGGGTGTACCATGGTGTAATGACAGTGTACACAGCACCCACATCCCACAGTGGATATTGTACTCACTGGAACCCATGATGACACTCTGACATACCCACCATCACACATTTCCCATGAGTACGATACAACCCATTGTCCATCCCACCAGTGGTACTACATGGATATGCATCTAATGCACATGCCACAGGCATAGTAGGGTGTTGCATTGTCATGCTTCACCTATGGGCAGCAACATCACTATCCATACTACTGTGTGGCAATGCGTATTGCAATAGGAGTATGTGGCTCAGAATTCTATACCCTACAGATATACAGACATGCACACATACACACACTTGCCAGATATCAATGAGTATCCCATGCCTATCGACCCATTTGTACAACACTGTTGTGCTGGTACTGCAAGGCTCATGTAGCCATTAGGGAGAGGACTGTAACAGCGTACATGTAATTTCCGGTACTACAGCAGCCACATCTTACTATGGCAATGGGTGTTGCTGTGGGTATGAAGGCCCTCATGGTATTCCCAACTACAGGTGTGCAGACACTGCTATCCTTAGTAATGCACACGTACACATTTGTCAGTACTGGGGTGCATAGGTGTCTACTTGGCTATTGTCCATGGAGAGATGGGAAGTGTAGGAGATGTGTGTACAGTGGTATCATGCCAACTGCCATGTGCCAGCAGGCAATCTATTGAAAGACACCACTGTGGTGACCCTCAGGGTGAGAATGACATGCATTAGCCAATCCTCTGGGTGCCTCCTGCAAATGTCCACTGAGGTGATCCAGTTGACATGTATGCAACATGTATTACAACACATGGTTAGTGTCTGTGATGGAGACCTATACCCAAGCATGTTCTGTTGACTGTGGTAGTGTAGTGGAGGTACCCATGGCATGTAGTGCATAAGGTTGTTGTCTCCTATATGTGCCAGTTACAACATAGCTGGGCAGACATGTCAGTGTCAGTCAAGCATAGGTTACCTATACGTATCCAAACTGAATACCTGATATCTGCACATCTGTACAGGGACTGACAGACCTCATCTTGGCAAGTAGCTATGCAGTAATGTGTCGACATATAGATGTCTGACACCAATATGTATGCCATTACTACATGGAAGCCCTCACTGACATGTGCTGTACAGGCAGTAGTCTTCAGTTAATTTCCACATGTCAGATCATTATCCAGTAGGGGATATATACTGTGACATAGCTCACACACCAGGAACACTACAGTGAGGCCTCAGAGTCCAGCTATGCCTGCAGGGGAACTTGTTGTCAATACTACATTTAGCAATCTACTCTTGCCTGGGAAAGAACTGTCAACAGTAGTAATGCCATGATACACTACATGCAAGTGTGTCAGGACATAACATGGGTTACTACCATTGTATGTGACACATTCACATGGATAAGACTGCCATATAGGTCTGATATACTTGAGTGTTCCAGCCATGACACTCACACCCCTTGCTACTTTAATGACAGCACATAGATGCATGTTATGTGCATGGCATTACATAAACTTATTACAGATGTCATTAACCTGCTATGTTATCAGACTGGGACGTGCACAATGGTTACCAGGGCTAAGCCTTGCTTAGCAGGTTTTAGCATTGCTGTGATATTACAGCTAAGCACATTTGTACACTGGTAAGTGAAGCCTACACAGTGTAACCGCCCATACATTTAACTGTGTCTTAACACCGCTTTGGTTCACACAAACCCATGCAAACATTCTTAAAGCTGCTCAAAACTGCATAACCACTCTGTATCCAACAGCCCTTGTTCTGCCCAGCAGCAAAATACACAGCCCTTGCAGGTCTTGAAATCAGGACCCTGTACACTATAGTCAAAACAGTTAACCACTACACAATGACAGCTGTTAAGACAGTTGTTGTTTTTCCAGTATATCTGTCAGTACACTTAATGAATAGTATTGAACAATTGCTTTGACTTCCACAATTGTGTAGTACTTGTTATTGATATCACTGTTGCAACACATATGCTGTTATATCTAAATATACACATATCAGATACATTTATTTATTTATTTATTTCCAGATTGATAACCGGGGTGATCCACTGGGCTCAAGGAGCCCGTTTTCAGTAGAGGCCCGGGGAGAAAAGCTCCTACGCTGAGATACATCTGGGAAGGTATACACAACCGTGATGTTTACACATGACAAGGATATGGATATATACATATACGTTTGTAGATATATGTCCACATGTACATACACAAATATATTCATATATATGTATTTCTTCACATCTGTATAGGGCCTCATATATATGGCCATTTTTAGACCTCTCTGTATATATGTAAATATATATATATATATTTATATATATATATATATATATATATATATATATATAAATGTATATATATATATATATATATATATATATATATATATATATATATATATATATATATGCATATATGTATAGTTTTACTATCAAAATGTGAAAATTCATATGGTCGATGACCATAACGTCGAAATCATTACGTCGAACATTCAAAATACTGACGTCGAAAATGTTAAAGTTTAAATGGTTGACAAACACCTGCAAACTAACACTAGTGTTTTTGCAGGGGGGGCTGCCCCCAACACTCCCAGCTACTTATATATTACAACTCCGAAATCGCACAACAGTGCTGAAAAGGGTAAATCCTTGCCTGTTGTCAACATAATGTCCACAGATAAAATGATTGCACTTTCTGTCGACCAAATGAACTACATAATATTCATGTGTCGACCATATGTGTCGATCATATGAATGTTAGACCATATGAATTTCAACATTTTGATAGTAAACCATATATATATATATATATATATATATATATATATATATATATATAGATATATATATATATATATATATATATATATATATATATATATATATATATATATATATATATATATATGTATATATAGATATATATGTATGCATATCCCATGTGCACAGATATACCTATTTATAGCGATATATATGTAGATATCTATAACTATATGTACATACATATCTAATCAGATATACCTATTTATGTCGATATATATGTAGATATCCATAACTATATGTGCATATGTATCTATATATATGTATATGTGTAGACATATATAACTGTGTATAAGCATATATTTGAGTTTGTAGATATATATATATATATATATATATATATATATATATATATATATATATATATATATATATATAGATATATATAGATATATATAGATAGATAGATATTTATTAGATATATATCCATATATGTATGTAGATATGTATATGTGTATATATATATATATATATATATATATATATATTTATATATATAGATATATATGTGTGTGTATATATATATATATATATATATATATATATATATATATATATATATATATATATATATATATATATATATATATATATATATATATATATATATCTACATATATGTTTACCATATGTCCAGAACATATAGTGGTGTCCTACTTCAGCATCAATAGTCCCAATCTCTTAGTGCAAGGGGATGTTCTGTATGTATTGCAGGTATATATGTAGAATGTTGCTACTGTAACAGCGGTTTTCTTAACAGACATGTCGTGTGTGGGAGGTCACATCTGCTTTTGACATATACGCCATTGGCTACTGACAGAAGTCCTAAGGACATCATAGTACTGTACCACTGCTAGCACAGTAATGATCCTGTGGACTACAGCAGTGATATGACCAATATATGTGGACAGTCTGGCACTCTGTGGTCAGTCCAATGGTGTACACAGTTCCCCTTCATGCGAGACGTGTGGACCACGCCTGACAATGTGGATGTTAACAGCCATGTACATGGGTATATCATGTAAATACTGGACTACATATGCCCACACAGTTTATGCATTCAAACACGCCAGTCTGTCCTGACACATAATACCTGGTGGTGCAGAGGTCACATGGCCACATACTACCCATAGTTAGTGACATACATCTGTACAGAATCCCACTGCTTTGTCAGAAATACACAGCAGTTATGGCGGCCTGGCAGCAGTATGTCTTGCAAATAACTGGACGTAACAGCACACTGGGTAATTATACTAAGCTGCTGGGCATGTCACAAAGCACTGTGCAAACTACAGGCAGACTGCCGCAACACTGGACTACATTTTGTATGGGGGAATACACATGTACCTGCAAATATAGCAGGCTCTATATGCATGTCATCGCACAGAGTAACAGACACCTGGGAGAAAGTGCATACCCACAACCAATGCGAACACAGCCACAGCTACATATGGTACACAAGCTTAATATGACATTATATGGACTGTCTGATAAGCACCATCCTCATATGTGCCACTCACATACTAACCCTACATAACTTGGGTCATGACACAGTGTGGTCTGATGCATGTCTGTGGTATGGGACACATGTGTGTTTGGCCCTACAGACATGTGAGCCAATAGGGTACCATACACGGGAGCAGCATGTAACATCAGATAAAACAGGACCTAGAACAATGACATCTACCACAGTCTGGGCACAGCCCAAGGTAGGTATGCACAATGCACATACTGTCAACAATCACCATAGGTACACATACCCCAGTACTGTACACACAACTGCAGAATGCTCAGGTTATGTCCTCAGACTCAGAAATAACCCATACTATACATAACATGTCTAGCAGTCTGATATGTCTGGCTTGTTATCAGGTATGATGTCAATAAATAATGGTGTACAGAACATATGCACCTCTTACCGCATGATATATATACAGAGGTTGACAGACTTGTGGCTGGAGCCACAGACACTGGCACAATATTGACATGTTGCTGTGATAACCTCATACATTTACTGTTGTACCAGGGTTTGTTATGACATATGTCCTATGAGGGATATGAAGTCAGTAACTCTCATGGCTGTCACCATATACTGACTGCAATCCTCGGACTATGCTTCTGCAGTTCTAAGATAGGTGTTCTGTGAGTAACACAAGAAACATAAGGCTCTACACACTGCCCAGTCTGCAGATAACCCTACAGGTGGGAGTGTCCTCAAACACATAACACTGTCATGACAGATATTAAATCATGTAGACCAGCCATATCCACACATACCTTGTTAAACTGACGTTACTCCAAATGCAGAAGAGCAACACTTACATTCTGTAGTCAAGTCTGGCACATCCCCCTCCTGTTTGTTGGCCTGTCTCCACAGTGTATGTTGTTAGAGGTAAATCCCAATACCATCTATGATGCTGTTTTCCAAACACCAAATTGAGGTCCTGCTCACAGTGAATGAAAAGGCCCAACGCCCACATGATGTTCCTAGATATTGCATTGTGTTTCCATGCAATTGGCTATGGGAATGTTACCACAGCTGTTCCACATGCAGTCAACAGAGTGGTACTGCAATTCATGCAGAGGCCATCAGCTGATCATGAGCATCACTTACAAAACACAAGATGCTGCCTAAGCAAAGCAGGTGTACTTCTCCACATCCACCAGAGAGGGAGTGAAAGAGACAGACAGAGACAAAGTAAGTCAGGGACGGGGTGGGAGAGTAAAACCTAAGCAGTTTTGTGTCATACACCTACCAGTACAGGGTTTCAAACCCCAGACTGACTATGTATTGCTATCACATATCTATGCAATTATTGCATGCACTACATAGTTTACATGCTAGGGAGCTGTCCAAAGGTATATCTGATGGTGAGTGACATCTGCAACAGTGATGTAGGACCCATAAGGTAGGTGTAGAACATGTGCCTGTCCACATGAGCAGGTGTCAATGTCAACACAGCCACACTCTCTCAGGGACTCACACACACTAACACAGTTGGCAAGGTCAGGAATAGACTTCTTAACTAGCTAGTTTGCCACAATACAGTAATACACAGGTATCACATGCACTACAGGGGTTATCCGAATGATATATGGGCAAAGGGTATCTGAAGGTGTCTGACATCAGAAGACATGCTTCAGTAGGCCAGTGGGAGTTGTAGTGAGTGTGAATGGGGTCGAAAGCATCATACTCCACACACACAGATACAGGGTGCCAGACTAACATGCATGGGTGCATTGCTTTACAGTTGTATATTTTTTTCTGTGCCAGAAAGCTGTACAAGGCTAGGTGAGGGGTATACCTTGGCATCAGGCCATATGACAGTGGTCTGCAGTGTAGCTCAGGGGTGTAGTGTCTGGATTGGCCCACACAGGTGGGTATTGTATTCACCATCCAGTCATCTGGGTTATTGTTGTGTGTGGTCTGTGCTGTGCAATGCTTGCCATGTATGTGTTTTATAGTCCATGACATGGACAGTGTCTGGGATGTGCACATGTCCCACATGCATGTTCAGTGACATGTGTTACTGCACCTGGGGTGTCTGGCCCATGTTGTGTAGGCACATTGTTATCATAAGATGTGCCAGTCCTGGCCTCATGTGCCGGGAACTGATAATGGACACCAGGTTGACCTTGCACCTACACTGATAGCATGATACAGGTATTCCCTGGTGTCAGTGGCATCTGTCCATACAGGGCATGTGTTTAAGTCATGGTATGTCTTTTGCGGGTCACATGTGATGGCACTACAGTTGTTGCAGGTGTCCAGTGGGGAACATAGTGAAGGCACACTGTCTGCAATTATGTGCCAATTGCAGTGATGGGACAGGGTGCTGTGCCCTCTGTAGTCCACTGCAATCACATCATGGTTACTATCTTTGGGCAATATGCAGGGTACTACCAACAAAGCAGTTTTTGCCTAGGCAAGTGTGTTTGTGTATGAGGCAAAGGTTGTGAGTGTTCTCTGGGTAATACAAGGGTTGTCTAATTGGTTCGCTAGGTCTTGATGTCAGATGTAGGGGTATGGACTGGTAACCCCAGCCTTTCAGCTATTTGACATCTGTTATCCTTGTAAGGTGGACATTGTGATATATAATAGGCCAACCATATAAGAAATTTGCAAAACCCACTCCACAATGAGTCCAGTTGTTACACACTCACAGCCACCTCCACCCAGGATGCGAATTACAAACACAGACACAGAAGCACACCAAGTCTCACAGTTGCTATGTCTGGGATTGGGACTCCTACCTAACTAGTTTATTACACTACAGTATTACACAGTTATAGGATGCACCAGAGAGATTACTGAACTACTTCTTCCCCAAAGGTGTATTTCAAAGGGAATGACATCAGCAGGCTTCCCAAAGAAGGGCAATGGAGGTTGTAGTGACTGTGAATGGCCTCAAAAGCATTGCTCTCTACACAGAAAAACAAGCACATACACATCCACACATGCCATGTCTGGGAATAGAACTCCTACCAAACTACTAGATCACACTACAGCATTATGCTGTTATAGGATGCACCACAGAGATTACTGGACTACTCTTTCCCCAAAAGTGTATTTCAAAATGGATGACAACAGCAGGCTTGACAAAGAAGGGCAATGGATGTTGTATTGGCTGTAAATGGCCTCAAAAGCATTGCTCCCTGCACAGACAAACATCCACACTTGCCATGTCTGGGAATAGAACTCTTACCGAACTACTAGATCACACTGCAGCATTACACTGTTATAGGATGCACCACGGAGATTACTGCACTACTCCTTCCACAAAAGTGTATTTCAAAATGAATGACAACAGTAGGCTTGTGAAAGAAGGGCAATGTAGGCTTTATTGACTGTGAATGGCCTCCAAAAGCATTGCTCCCTATACAGACAAACACACACACTTGCCATGTCTGGGAATAGAACTCCTACCAAACTAATACATTATACTACAGCATTACGCTGTTCTAGGACACACCATGGAGATTACTAGACTATTCCTTCCCCAAAAGTGTATTTCAAAATGAATGACAACAGCAGGCTTGCCAAAGAAGGGAAATAGAGATTGTATTGACTGTAAATGGCCTCAAAAGCATTGTTCCCTAGACAGATGAACAAACACACACACGAACATCCACACATGCCACATCTGGGAATAGAATTCATACTGAACTATTACATCACACTACAGCATTACGCTGCCCTAGGATGCACCATGGAGATTACTGGGTGTTTCCTTCACCAAAGGTATATTTCAAGGTGAATGACATCAGCAGGCATGCCAATGTAGGGCATTTGAAATTGTAGTGAGTGTGACTAGCCTAAAAAGCATTGATCTCTCCACAGACAAACACACATGCACAGTTGCCACATTTGGGATTAGAACTCCTACCTAACTAGTTTATTACACTACAGCATTACATAGTTATAGGACATGCCACAGAGATTACTGGGCTACTTTTTCCCCAAAGGTGCATTTCAATGTGAATGACATCAGCAGGCTTACCAAAGTAGGGCACTAGAGGTTGTAGTAACTGTGAATGGTCTCAAAAGCATAGCTTCCTACATAGACTAACACATACAAACCTCCATACTTGCCATGCCTGGGAATAGTACTCCTACCTATCTAGTTTATTATACTACAGCATTACGCAGTTATAGGATGCTCCACAGAGATTACTGGCTACTTTTTCCTCAGAAGTGTATTTCAATGTGAATGACATCAGCAGGCTTGCCAAAGTAGGGCAATGGAGGTTGTAGTGACTGAATGCCCTCAAAAGCATTGCTTCCTACACAAACTAACACACACAAATATCCACACTTGCCATGTTTGGGAGTAGAACTCCTACCTAACTAGCTTATTACACTACACCATTACGCCATTGCAGAACGTGCCACAGAAATTACTGGGCTACTTTTTCCCCAAAGGTGTATTTCAAAGTGAATGACATCAGCAGGCATGCCAAAGTAGGGCATTTGAATTGTAGTGAGTGTGACTAGCCTAAAATGCATTGACCCCTACACAGGCAAACACACACACACACACACACACACACACACATTTGCCACATGTGGAATTAGAACTCCTACCTACCTTGTTTATCACACTACAGCATCATGCCATTATAGGACATGCCACACAGATTACAGGGCTATCTTTTTCCCAAAGGTATAGTTCAAAGTGACTGGTATCAGTAGGCTTGCCATAGGAGGGCAATGGGGAGGGTGGTGTGTATGCATGGGTCATAACTCATTTAACTAGAGGCAGACACACAACACTCAGGCACACACAGGTTTATATTCCACAGGTACATATATACAACTGTTAGATGACTACTGCCTTGTACAGTCATGTTGCACAGTTAGCACTAGCACCACAGAGTCTATAATGTTGAGGGATTCCAGAGGCAAATGTCTATGGTGAGTGACATTTACACATCTTGTGGTTGTAGACAATTGGCTGTGTGCTGGGTGGGACAGGCTTCATGATGGAAGGCTCTTTGTCACTGTCACTCTCTTCCACACATCTATGTATGTGTACTTTTGGCATGTTATAGTATGTTGTCCTTGGATATTTATGTGTATTCCTATCCAATGTGTGTGCAAAGCATGACTGGTGCATACTGAGCAGTGTATGCACTAACATCTGCAACTGTCAGATATGTATGGTCCACTGTTGTTGCCAGACATGGGCATCATTCCTTTAAGTGTGTGAGCAGTGTATGCACTAACATCTGCAGCTGTCAGATATGTATGGTCCACTGTTGTTGCCAGACATTGGCTTCATTTCTTTGTGTGTGAGCATGCCCAGTATGACCTTTCATTATTTTGTTGTCTGATATTGCCTTCATTTCTCTAAGTGTGGGAGCATGCCCAGTATGACCTTCTATATTGAATGTGTGAATCCATTCCAGGTAGATTGTACTCCAGTGCAGACTTTTGTGTTCTACACCTACATCTAGAAAACTGTTTCTGCAGGATATCTGTAGATCAGTTGACAATATGGGATCAAACTGGGCAAAGAATAGTGGGTACTGTAGATATTGTGTCTTCTGTGCTGCTTCTGCTACATGATTCTGGTGTTAGCAGAGATATTTAGATATGTGTACTCTTATACACTGTGATGTTTTATGTCATCAAGTATTGTCAGGTAGAAATATTTTCTCGCAGTGATGTCCTGAGGAACACAGGGTGAATGCAGCTGTATCTAATATTGTGGTCAAATGCCTACATATTCTTCCAAACTAATGCCATTCTGGAGGGGAAGCTGCAGACACCTGCTGCTGGGTCTGTGTAACTGGTTCGGCACCTTGGTGCAGTGGTGACAGAGGATCCCATACTTGTACATCCATCAATGTGACAGTATGGCCTTATCTTGCTGTGGCAATACCTCACAGCTGTGCAGATTCACACAGGTTAGCCAGCGGCAGGGGTCATAAGTCAGGACATTACCCCTATTGTGGTTTACAAGCAGGTTTGTAGCCAATCATTCTTGTGTTTGCAGCCAGGGATAGTATGTGCACACGGTTGTGTTTTGGATTTTGCACACTCCATTCTGCCCATGTTCCCACCTCCCCCTCTATTATTCTATCCTCTTCTATACATTATGCAAGCATTCTCTGATACTTTCCCTATAGTTATCATCTCATCACACCAGTATATGGGTGTTGGTCCACAGTTCATGTAGTGGAACATGGTGGGCATATTACTGTGGTATGTCCACATGGCCTTGCATATGGGTTCTGTGGACTGTGCTATGTTGTTATTTGGGAGTCCAAAACATAACATACATTGGCAGTACGGGTGTGACGCAGGCATTTGGCAGAGGACTGTAGGCCATTTGGTAGTGATGCAGGCCAGCTGTAGCAGGCCATTGTATTCTGTCAGTCCTACAGTCCCAGACTGCAATACAGTATATTCCCCTGGGGTGACAGGGTAGGTGTGTTAGGTGTTCATGACAATACTTTCAGTCAGTACTGATCCAGTGGTGTGCATGCTGGCAGGGTGCTGCTTACAGCTGTGGACACACCTGCATGGGACACCTGCACTGCATGCTACATTCTTTCACTATTGCCATACACCGGTGGGGGTCATATTGTACCCATTCCCAACAGCAGGGATAAGACCGGAGAGGTACCTGTGGGTGGTGGTTGGGTGAGCTGGGTGCATCTGTGCTATGGACACTACTTGCATCTGACTCACAGATATGCATGGGGCATTCCACTTATGCTGGCTTGTGCAGGGACATCAGCTGTTTCTCAATACATCATTCCTATGACCTTTGTGGTCTGTGAGTGTTTGATCAGACAACATTGGCATTCCCTACTACAAGCCCAGATAATGTGCTGCAAACCTGTATGTACAATTCCAAGGGTGTGTCCATTTAATGGTTACACATTATACACTGTCTGTCTGGGGTACTTTCTCCTGTGTACTGCTTGTATATCTGACCCAACAGTCATGCCATGTCCATCTTTCAGATGGTGACACATATTACTTCCATACATTCACAATGGCTTACTGCTAGAGTGTGTTATACTGGGAAACATTGTGTCTGGCACTGCAGTTGTGATGACTTGGCCCTGTCATCGGCTGTACTGGCCAATGGCCACCAGGGCAAACCTCGCCATGCATACATACTGATAACTTTCACACAATATAAAACACACACCAACCTAACACATGCATACCTGCATATTGTACAAATGCTACAATCTATCCTGCTACATTAGCCACCTCAGGTAATCTGTGCTCCGCTGGTATTATATCTACACATACATGTGACTACATTTCTACATAGGATTGGGTGGGCACACCTGTGTGTTACTACATGTCTATATAGGACTGGGGGGGGGGGCACACCGGACTGTTACTACATTTCTACATAGGATTGTGGAGGGCACACCTGACTGTTACTACATGTCTACATCAGATTAGGGGGGCACACCAGACTGATACTACATTTCTACATAGGATTGGTGAGGCACACCTGACTGTTACTACGTGTCTACATCAGATTGGGGGGGGGGGCACACCAGACTGTTAATACATGTCTACATAGGATTGGGAGGGCACACCTGTGTGTTACTACATGTCTACATAGGAATGGGGGCACACCTGACTGTTACTACATTTCTACATAGGATTGGGGGACACACCTGACACTTTTATACATTTGCTATGACTGTACTGGTATGTCAGGTACTCCATTTCATTCTGTATTCTAACCTATCATGCTGCCTAGAGGCATATCAGTGTATTACAGGTATTAGGTTTGATTGACCTACATAGCAATTTCTGACTTCTTACCTTTCAGAACTAACATCCCACTGCCTGACCTGTGGTAGTCTGTCTGTGTAGGCCTGGGGGGGGGGTTACCCATAGCCATCACTCAGAGGCCTTAGCACAGCCTTTGTTAGTGTTTATCTACACCTGTCCTGCTGGCTGAGACTGTTGTTGGATATGTGAGCCTCCCTGACTGGCATGTGTGCGTCATATGGACACACATATGGCCCAGCACATTTCCTGCAGTGGGTTTTGTCACCATGTGTAGTACTGGCTACTATGGTCACACCAGTATTTGTTACAGATCTCATGCTGCCACTATAGGTGTTTACTATCTGCTGGCATCTCATTCAGCCACCCGATTCCCTTGCATACTGGCATCCATACCATAGATATAAGTAACAACACATACTACTCCATTCAGCAATTGGTAGGAAGAGTGACTTACCTTGTGGCTGTGCTAGTATTGAGGATGGTGCTGGAGGGCTGCCTATGTCGGATGCACATAGTACCCTCCCTATACATGGTTGAGCACAGGTAGTGTCATGTTTGGTTTTCCTTTTACTGTATGTGTGAGTCAGAGAGAGGTGTCATTCCCTGGGTCCCTACTGTGAAAGTGTATGTGCTATGCTTTGACTCTTTGCCAAGGCCAGGGTATACTGGGCACACCTCCTTCTGCCTACTGGGGAAGACTCAGATTGTTCCTCCTCCGAGTCACTTTGTGCCTTTGCAGGCCTTGGCAATGGTGGGGGGCTGTGTGGCCCTGCAACGTGCTGTTCCTGCTGCAGCTGTTTCCACAGGATCATATTGTGTAGCATGGCACATACAATGACAATTTGAGTACCTGTAGCTGGTGAGTACTGCAAGGCTCTACCGGATGTGTCCAGGCACCGGAACTTTGACTTGAGCATCCCAAACACATGCTCTATTATAATTCTGGTCTGTGCGTGTGCCTCATTATTGAATTCTTGTTCGGGTGTCTGTGCATTTCTGATGGGTGTCATCAGCCACGACTCCACTATGTAACCGGCATCCCCCATTTGGTGACCATAAGGGATGTCCCCATTGGCAAATCTCTGGTACAGCTGTGTCAGATGCCAGATGTGGGAGTCATGATAGCTTCCAGGGCAGCCAGCGCACACATTAATTGTAATGCCCTTGGCATCACTCAAATGACCTGGCAGTTGATGGAGGGGAAGCCTTTGTAGTTGATGTAGAGCCTACCCCACTCACCGGGTGGTGCTTTGATGCATATGTGCGTGCAGTCTATAGCACCCACTACCTGAGGGTATTCTGCTATTAGGTGAAAGAGATACATATTGCTGGCTAATGCCTCATGGGTGTTGGGGAAATACACTTGCTAACCAGCATGTGCTGACATGGCATCCAGGAACTGGTGGAGTACCCTGGATGCTGATGCCTGTAAGATCCCCATGATATCCCCAGTTGGCTTTTGTAAGGTACCTGTGGCTAGTATTCTTAGGCCTACACATACCTTGGTATCCACTGGGATGGGTTTCCCTCTCTTAGTTCTGTGTGTCAGACGAGGCTGGCACAATTCAACAATTTGCTGTAGAAGGTCCCTGTCCACCCTATAATGCTCCACTATCTCCAGCTCATGTAGCTCCTGGTAGGTTACCCTGGGTCTGTACACTCTTCTCCGTCTCCTCACTGTGGGTTGGTCAACAGCATTCTCATGCTCACCACCCTCAGCCTCTTCCACATGTTGATGTATGATGGCTGCTGCAGCCCCTATCATTTTGTTGTTTTTGTTTGTTAAAATTTCCCCGCTTGTATACACCGGTGGTGCAGAGTATGTGGGGAAAACCAGAGGGAAAGCTGTTTGCATAGTTTATAGTAGCATTCTGTGCTGGGCAGCTACCTGTGCAATTGGCGGATTCCGATACATTA
Organism: Protopterus annectens; assembly: GCF_019279795.1. NCBI lineage: Eukaryota > Metazoa > Chordata > Ceratodontiformes > Protopteridae > Protopterus > Protopterus annectens. Next base: position 150,998,913 of record NC_056728.1, on the reverse strand, counting down.
CCTTCCTACTGCTGTTTTCCCTTCCCATTGTCTTCCTGTTCAGACCCAGGGGCACGCCACACAAACACAGTGCTCAGATGTGCACAGAGCTGCTATTTCCTGGTTTACTTTTCTTTTTTCCTTTAAAACTCGGTGCACGGCACACACACCTGCTTAAGCAATGTAAAGAGTGCTAGGCAGCTACAGACACACCCCCTTGCTTAGCTCTGCTAAGCTAAGGGCAAACCCATAACTCAGGCTCCAATCCGCTTACAGTATGCCTGACACACACCCCTATGATGTCAGCTAACTCTTAGGCTTGAACCATGCTATGCCTACACTTACACTGTTGGGTGCTGACTAGGATTGAGGGGAAATCTGGGATTCAGTATCATTCCCCTCATTTGCATAGGATTGCCTGCTAATGCATATTTACAGGTCCCACACTGAGCCTCCCCCCTTAGCAATCACTATTCACTGACCGTGTTGTCTTCTGCCTGACACTGAGTATAATGGCAAAATAGTGATTTTGGTTAGAATGCTTATTTCAGGTTATTTTTTTTAATTTTCGGCCCGATCCCATTTGCGCGCCACTGCCCTATGCTTAAATAGCCGAAATCAGCTAAAAAAAAAACAAAAGTTATTTTTTTTAAACTGTTTTCCATGCCAATGGCCATATATTTGGCCATTTGCATGGTTTCCCATAATATACACACTTTATTTGGAGCTGTCATGGCTCTGTTTTGTAGTTTGCAAAAATGTTCTTTGTTCAAACTGAGTACATTTCTGCACACTACACTAGTCCTGCATGGCCGGCTGACAGCTTCCTGGATCACAAAGTCATCTCATTTGTATGGTTTTCACCTGAAAATGGGGTAATTTGCATACAGGAGCTGCATCCATGCAGGAATAGTGCAGGAGCGCTCATGCACATACCTGCAGCTTATTCTTGGATCACACGGCGACCATATTGCCTCCAGCAGCTCCTGCAATATTCCTGCAGGCCGTGCAGAGCTTGCTGAATCCTCGGGCATGTCTGTATAATGGAGCTTTTCTCCCAAGGCCTCCAGTGAAAAATGGCACAGCTCCATCAGACTTTCCCACTAAACAAATACCAATAAAAATAAATAATTCTGTAATTCTGGTTTATTTTCATGTATTTATTTTGTCTGTGCTTGCACTGCTCTTTCTGATTTGTTCATGATTACATGCTGGAGGTTTCTTTATTGCTTGTTTACTCTGACTTGATGTTTGGGACTGAGTTAATTTTTAGGAAGATTTTTATTATCATTATTTTTTGTTTTTATTTTTGTTAATTTGTACACTTGGCATTCCTGATGTGGGTTTATTTTTTGATTATTCATTTATTTGGATTCTGGGTATATGTCAGTTTTCAGTGACTTCTTGTCTTGTAGCCTAGGGATTGTCAGTGCTACATTCTGAACAAGATTGATTATTATAACATTCTGATCTGGATTCAAATGTTTGCTCTAGCTTTGATTTTCATAAATGTTTTAACTCACAGAGCTACCAAGCTGAGCATGCTAATTAGGTATGTAAGCATCATTTTATATAAGCATATATTTTCCTGGGATATTTTTTTTTTTCCAAAAGAGGATCTGATGAAGTCCAGCTTGTGTGCAAAAACTTCTCAAGACTGAAAAAACTTGACTATTTTTAGTGATAAAATATACTTGATTTTTATTTTTAACAAACCAAACAAAAACTGAAGGTGCCGATGGCAAAAATGAAAACTTCAAATAAACCCTTTGGTAAACCACCATGTCTCAAATATTAAAAACAAAAACTTTAATCAATATGTAAAACTCCTTAAAAAGGTAAAAACAGCAGGAACAACAATATTCAGATCCAATAAGTGCTTTTGGCTGTTTTAGCCTTCATCAGATCATGTTACATTTCTTGCTTCCAATCTTACTTAAAACTCAGAGTAACCAATCATAGTCTCATAAGAAGGCCACATCCCTTGTTTTAACCAATGGGATGATGTCAACTCACAGTCATTCTAAGTGTCAAGCATCTTTGTTAGAGCAAATCCTCAGCCTTCTGGCTTTAAGTATAGGTTTCAATGGAACTACATTATTCAGTCCTGGAGAGCAGTGCGCCCTCATGTTAACTATCCAGTTAATCTCACAGATCTCCATTCTATTCTTCACATCCCCTTCTCTAAGAGATTGTTGAATGCATTCAATAGCTGTAAACTTAAAACTGTAAGGTTGCAATTAATATGCATAGCAAGAGCACTATTGATATCAGTGTTTCTAATATCTCTTAGATGGTGCAAAATCTGGTCTTTGAACTGTTGATCAGTTTTACCTATGTAAAAAGCTTTGCATAGGAAGCAGGATGCTAAGTAGATCAGATGTTTGCTGTGATAGTTGGCAAAAACATTGAAAATATATTTCCTATTGGTACTGTCAATGGAGGCACAGGCTTTGCACCTATTACACCTAAAGGTACTTTTCCTATCTGAGACTAACTGGCAATCAAAACCATCTTTATTACATAACAGTCTTTTGATGTTCTTTTTATTTTTGAAAGAGAATCTAGTGATTGCTCCTACAATGCTCTTGATCTTCTCATCTACTGTCAGAATGGACCAGAATTTTTTAATAGTGTTAAGGACTTGTTCGCTGTCTGTACTATACGTTAAATGATAATTAATTTGTTTCCTTTTTATCTTGGCAGCTTCATTCATGGAGCATTGCGCAACTCCTTGCTCACTAAAATATGGACGTCCTCTTTACCTTCGTATATCACCAAAATTCGTTCTCACTTTAAGGTCCGAATCTTTGTAACCGCTTTCTTTCAGATTGTGATGTAACCTTTCATATTCTGTGTACAAATCATCATTATTGGTGCAAAGCCTAGAGATTCTCACAATTTGATTTTCCATGATGTTATTAAAAATATGACTTGGATGCATGCTCTGACGATGCAGATGGTTCCTCCATGTATCCCTTCTATGTAAACAAGTCCTTAAACCAACCCCTGGTTGTAGAATAATTTTCACATCTAGGAAGTCACTCATTTGTTTGGAATAAATTACTTTAAATTCCAGGAAATCAGTATTGCTGTTGAGATATTCAGTGAATAGAGCCAATTGACCCTCATCATCTTTCCATAAAATAAAAGTGTCATCTAGAAAATGACCATAGTAGAGAGAATGTTAATACGAAAAATTAGTATCCCTTAGTACTCTCTCTCTTTCCCAGTGGGCTAGTACCAAGTTGGAATAACTGTTAGCACAGGGGGTGTCCATGGCAACCCCCCAGATCTGCAGGTAGAAGTCTTGACCATATGTAAAGACATTGTCTTCTAACACCAATTCCAATAGAGAACAGATGAGGTCCGTGCATAGGCTTGTCTGCTGAAAAAAGTAGCAAATGGCTTCTATCCCAAACTGGTTTGGAATCACCGTGAATAGAATGTTAACATCCATGGTTACCAAAAGAATATTATTCATCTCATCCAGGTTATTGGTTCTCATCTGGAGGTCAGTAAGGAAGCTGCCAGTGTCTCTGAGCACCACCTGTGCTTGAGGTAGAACTTTTTTCAGTTCATTGTCAATATACATCGAAAGGGGTTCTGTAAGCCACCCTCTTCCTGCTACGATGGGACGTAGAGACAGATCCAATTGATCCTTAATGATTTTGGGAAGCCCACATATGCATGGTATGGTAGGATGCATTTTATCAAAGAACTCAAATAGATCTTGATTTAAATGACTTTCCATTAGCATCTCATATAGATTGCTTTTAAAGTTATTGATCATTCTTTCTATGTCACATCTACCCACGTTCTTGTAGGTGTGCTCATCTTCCAGCATGGAGTACATCTTATTCCTATACCATTCCGAATCCATTACTACAATGCCCCCTCCTTTGTCAGCTGGTTTAATAGCCAGATCTTTATTGGCTTTAAGCTGATTAAGGGCTTCTCGTTCCCTCCATGTCATATTGTAGAAGCTTCCTTTCCCATTTCTAGATTCCCTTCAACTTTTCATCTCGGTTTCACATAGACGTATGAATAGTTCTACTGTGGGATGATTGACAGGTATAAAACTATTTGGTTTCTTCTAACATGTTAATGGTTGATCATTCTTTGTTCCAAAGATAGATTTAAGTATAGTTTTAAGACTTGGAATGGTATAGGAATAAGATGCACTCCATGTTGGAAGATGAGAACACCTATAAGAAAGTGGGTAGATGTGACATAGAAAGAATGATCAATAACTTTAAAAGCAATATATATGAGATGCTAAAGGGCAGGCATTTAAATCAAGATCTATTTGAGTTCTTTGATACAATGCATCCTACCATACCATGCATACATGGGCTTCCCAAAATCCATAAGGATCAATTGGATCTGCCCCTATGTCCCATCGTAGCAGGAAAGGGTGGCTTACCGAACCCCTTTTGATGTATATTAGGAATGAACTGATAAAAGTTCTACCTCAAGCACAGGTGGTGCTCAAAGATGTTGGCAGCTTCATAACTGACCTCCAGATGAGAACCAATAACCTGGATGAGATGAATAATATTATTTTAGTAACCATGGATATTAACAGTCTATTCATGGTGATTTCAAACCAGTTTTGGTTAGAAGCCATTTGCTGCTTTTTTGCAGCAGACAAGCCTATGAGTGGACCTCATCTGTTCTCTATTGGAATTGGTGTTAGAAATCAATGTTTTTACATATGGTCAAGATTTCTATCTGCAGATCTGGGGGATTGCCATGTGCACCTCCTGTGCTAAGAGTTATTCCAACTTGGTACTAGCCCACTGGGAAAGAGAGAGAGTACTAAGGGATACTAATCCTTGGTATCAACATCTTCTCTACTATGGTCGTTTTGTAGATGATATTTTTATTTTATGGAAAGGTGATGAGAGTCAATTGGCTCTGTTCACCAAATATCTCAACAGCAGTACTGATTTCCTGGAATTTAAAGTTAATTATTCCAAACAAATGATTGACTTCCTAGACATGAAAATTATTCTACAACCAGGGGTTGGTTTAAGGACTTGTTTGCACAGAAAGGATACATGGAGGAACCACTATCTGCATCATCAGAGCATGCATCCTAGTCATATTTTTAATAACATCATGGAAAATCAAATGGTGAGAATCTCTAGGCTTGCACCAATTGTGATGATTTTTACACAGAATATGAAAGGTTACCTCACAATCTGAAAGAAAGAGGTTACAAAGATTCAGACCTTAAAGTGAGAACTAATTTTGGTATATAAGAAGGCAAAGAGGACGTCCATATTTTAGTGAGCAAGGAGTTGCGCAATGCTCCAGGAATGAAGCCGTCAATATTAAAAGGAAACAAATTACTTCTCATTTAATGCACAGTACAGACAGCAAACAAGATCTTAACACTATTAAAACATTCTGGCCCATTCTGACAGCAGATGAGAAGATCAACAGATTTGTAGGAGCAATCCCTAGATTCTCTTTCAAAAATAAAAAAAAAAAAGCATCAAAAGACTATTATGTAATAAAGATGGTTTTGATCGCCAATTAGTCTCAGATAGGAAAGGTACATTTAGGTGTAACAGGTGCAAAGCCTGTGCCTCCATTGACAGTAGCAACATGTTTATCCACCCTATTACCAACAGGAAATATATTTTCAATGTGTTTGCCAACTGTCACAGCAAACATCTGGTCTATCTAGCATCCTGCTGCCTATGCAAAGCTTTTTACATAGGTAAAACCGATCAACAGTTCAAAGACCAGATTTTGTGCCATCTAAGAGATATTAGAAACACTGATATGAATAGTGCTCTTGCTATGCATATTAATTGCAGCCCTACACACAGTTTTAAGCTTAAAGCTATTGAATGAGTTCAACAATCTCTTAGAAAAGAGGATGTGAAGAATAGAACAGAGATCCGTGAGATTATCTGGATAGTTAACATGAGGGCGCACTGCTCTCCAGGATTGGATAATGTGGTTCCACTGAAGCATATACTTAAAGCCAGAAGGCTGAGGATTTGCTCTAACAAGAAGGCTTGACACCTAGAATGACTGTGATTGGACATTATCCCATTCGTCAAGGGATGTGGCCTTCTTATGAGACTATGATTGGTTACTCTGAGTTTTAAGTAAGATTGGAAGCAGGAAATGTAACATGATCTGATGAAGGCTAATACAGCCAGAAGCACTTATAGGACCTGAATATTGTTGATCCTGCTGGTTTTTACCTTTTTAAGGTGTTTTACATATTGATTAAAGTTTTTTGCTTTTAATATTTGAGCCGTGGTGGTTTAGTGAAGGATTTATTTGCTGATTTTTATTTTTATGTTGTCAAACTAAGTATTTACTTTTGAAGTTTTAGATTGCTGTTAATTCTTACTGAATGCTCTACATTTAAGTGGCTGTTGTGATTCTGGAACAAAGAAAGTAGTACAGACTGCTGGCTAATCTCATGCTGAGGTCAGATATTCTCCTTGCATCTCTGATTTTGTTTTTGTAATTGTTTGTCCTGTGACTTGAATTTTGGATGTTCACAGGGGTCCTGAATGTGAGATTAATGTACTAAAACCACTGGTGATCCTGTTTCTTTAGATCTGGTATTTATCTTTTTGTAAATATTTTGCACCCTAGTTCTACTACTGGTATTTGTTGGACTTGTGGAATAACAGGCGGTCCAGGTCCACTGGGTCTCTAATGGTGAAGTAAATGAGACAGAGATCCCAACTTAAAAGTCACTGGATAAAGGGATAGTACTTCCAGTCTCTCATGGTAATTAGGCCTGTGATCTCTTGGGTTAGGAACCTCTGGGGATCGTTCTAATTGTTTTATAAGTTTGATGTGCACATCCCAAAGGGTGGTTGTAATCTATAATTTGCTAGATCAATGCTGATTATAAGGGAGTGATTACCTCTTTAGACTTAGATGACATCCCTTGGTAACAACCTGAGCTAAACAAAAGTATTTCCTGACAACCGTTGTTGCATGATAGCCAAAAGAGAACGAGCTGTCAATCCAGGTACCTAGGTCCCTAACAACATTTTTGTTTCATATAGCTGTGTTGTTGTTGCGTAGACAATATGATGAGAGCAGAGGTTGTCTACCAAACATGGTTATACTACACTTTTTAGTATTTAGTTTGATCCCATTTTTAATCCATTGAGTTTAATAGGGCATGTTCATTCTTAAGCAGTTGAGTGTCATAAGGTGAATTGACAACAACCCTCAGTTTGCAATTGTCTACAGACATTGTTAGCTGGAGGTCTTGTCTCTGCTTTGAGACCCAAAACGTAAATGTTAAAAAAGATCAGCCCCATTGCTGAGCCTCAAGGAATACTGCTGGTTACTTTAATATTTTGTGAAGAGACACCTGCAACTCATACTATGTGGAATCTGTCTTTCAGACAGTTTTCAAACCATCTTACCACAAATAGGTTGATTTTTAAAGCATTAAAAGCATTTAACTTCTGTATGATACCAGCAGGGGAAATGGTGTCAATGTGCCTAACCAGGTCAAGATATGCATTGTGCTCTGCTTAGCAGCCATCTATGGCCTGCTTAGTTCCTTTGAAGAAATTTACCAGATTAAATAGACAGGATCTACCCTTCACAATACCAAACTGTTGGAGGACAAGTCTGACATGATTCTTGATATCTAAGTTTATGAGGTCAGTTATAACCCATTCTATTACTTTGCAGATGAGATTTGTAAGGCTGACAGGTCTGTAATTACTTGGGTAAGTTGTAAGGCTACCCTTATGGAAGGGCATCACCAATGCTGTGAACCACTCATCAGGAACAAAACCAGTAACTAAACTTAAGTTAAACAGTTTCAGGAGTGTGTCTGAAAGTTCATGTTTAACACAATTAAGCAGCCAGGTATTTTGTCAGGTCCCATGGTGGAAGACTTTTTGGTCTTGGTTAGCACTTTCAGTAAATGATATTTAGAGATAATTGGGAGAGTCACAGAGTCAGATATTCTGGGGTTTTGTATAAAAGTTTTGGGGTGAAGCTGGCACTATATTTCTTCACAAGGATACTGGCAATGTCAGTTGGGGCAGTATAGGTGACCCTATTATGAATAAGTTTGAGCAATCTAGGGTTGTTTTGTTTAGTTTTCTATGATAATTAAAAAAATGATTTATAGTTATCTTTGACTTCAGAGGCCAGCTAAAGTTCATGGTCTTCTTTAGAAGATGTTTACCTCAAAAACACAAGGGCAGGGTTTGATTCTAACATGGGGTAATTGGTTAGGCTTATAGTGGCCCACAAGGGTAGTTAACCTAGTACTAATATCTGAAACCAGGATGTAAGGCAGATCTGAAATCTGATAGTGTTTTTTTTTTTTTTTGTAATTCTTTTGACATTATCCTTGACAAGATTGGCTTTGGATCTACTAAATAATTTAAGAAGTTTCTGTCTTTTGTTGAATGGTTTATTTATGGTGGTGAACCACTAGGGAGATTTGTTTTTCGAATTTCCTGTGATACTTAGTCCTGGTACCAAATGCTAGTCTCTATGCATTGTTTTAAATGGATGTAGAATTTCTTAGGGAACCTTGTTGTTGCATTAAGGTCTTGGGAGGTACAGTCTTAAGGGAATTTTAATGAGGTTTGCTGTAGGAGCTTTTGAAGGTTAAAACAGAAGGTCACAAGTTTATGGTTAGAATTCACTGAGGAAAGAGATATCAGATGTTCAGTGCAAGAGGCAGCAATATTTAAAACAATCAGGTCAAGAATGCTGTGCCATCTATTAATTTTATTTACCAGCTGGTCAAGGAAATTTTTGTTTATTAGGTCTAGGGATTTTTGTGAATATCCCACATTGCAGGTATAGGTATCTCTGTTTACTGTAGAATGTACTTCTAACTGTTTTCCTTTTCTTAACTACAATATTACCTAAAATGTTATGTATAATCAATGTTCTTTTACTCGACTGCTATTATTCTTGTATTCTGTTGGAGCTTATCTCCCCGGGCCTCTGCTGAAAATGGACTTGGTTCCAGTCAGACTTTCCCGGTCAACAAATGTAAAATAAAAAATAAACAAAAAATAAATACTGAAGGGTAGTTTAAGTCACTCAGAATAGGGTGTGTTTTTGATAAAAGAAAGATTATTTAAACCACTTAGGAATCTTGCATGGTCATACAGGGACAAAGAAGGTGTTCTATAACAAACTATTTGTTAATAATTAATCCAACATAGATTTATTACAGGTACTCCAATTGTCCACTACATGATTTGTCATTAGAGAGAGAAAAATAGATGTATATTTGTGTAGTATGCAGATATCTGATACTGCTTCCAATTCATCTGTAGTAGAGATGGACAAGCAGGAAAAAAATATGTAGACTTTAAAGATTTGCTGCTTTACTGGTGAATACGCTTGCATTTTACAATTTGCTGCTATTGCAAACTCTTTATGAGCTGTTTTACAGCAATTAAACTCATACAACTGAACTTTCTTCCCACTGCCAAAATCATATTGATTGATTGCTTACATTAAACCGCTGTTTTATCACTCTGTTTGTGGCACAGACTATTGCTGAATATTGACACTTTACATAGCTATTTAATCCACAAACACAGAAATCAGGCAAATAGCTGACTGCCATTGAATGTTGTTTGCTCTTTCCCTGGAGAGTTATTTAGTTCTAATTTCTAGTTTGACATGGGTGAAATGTCAGGACTGCAGTGTCCAGAGTTCATTTTCAGTGCAGTTCAGGTCTGGTGACTAATGCCAGAGTTGTTTGTCTTTTGATGTTAGATTATTGGATGGTTTATTCACAAAGAGTAATTTTCAAGCTGAAGTAATATCTCTTCTAAAACTCTTTTATTTGTTCTTAAATAACATGAAATAACTATGTATATAAATAAAATAATCTTATAGGGGACTCTTGAAATAGCAACTATGACAACAGCAACCTATAACTGAGAAATTTGCATTTACGGCAATTCTGTCTTCAATTAAAATCAAGGCAGGCATGAAATAAACACTTTGCATTTAATTTGAATAAAATAAAACAATCATACACATAAATAGAATAAACATATATGACACTGCCAAACAGTAACAACCATAATCTTGCAACCAACATAGGTATATTGGTGGTAATTATAGCCTTAACTAAAAAAAAATAAAATAAAATAAAGTCAAGCATGCAATAAACATATAATAGAAGTAAGTGTATCAGTGATAAAAAAAAAACATTTAATTTCTAAATTCAACATAAGATTACTGTTCTGATAAAATGAGACAATGGGGTGGGAGGTTGGCATAATGGTTACGGTGTTTAGCTTATAGACACAGGGTGCAGGGTTTGATTTTCTGATGGGGTAATTGGCTAGGCTTATATTGGCCCACAAGGGCAGTTTGTCTAGTATTAATCTATGAACAAGGGATCCTGAATCCTCTCTGTAATTGTGGCATTAACATAAATGCAACAATCAGAGTCTGTATATTTTCATGTGAACATGCAGGGTGAACACAGAATTATGGGATGCCACTTTCAGCAAATAGGCATGATTGCTTTTTCTCCACTGTTGTGCAACTATGGAGTTAGTATATATACGTTCGGGGGGGGGTCTTCCCCCAAATAGGGGGTGGGGCTTGGCCCTGTAAAAAAGTTTAAAGTTGTATATGTTGAAAGTAGTTTTCAGCAAATCACATTTGAGCATTTGTCCACTGAGCAATGATCCATCAATGGATAATCATTAATTTGATTTTAAATATCTTAAAACAACAGTAACAAATTTACTAAAGTTTTCTTATTTTGCAAAAAAATTATATGTAATATTTTTCAAAAGTGCAATTAAGGCAATAATCAGTTATACATTATTCGGCCTTCAGATGGCATAATTTAAAATGGCTTGCTGCCATTTCATCTTCTTCTTAATAATATTGTGAGGCATAATCATTTTGATAAGTTGCTGTAAATTATACACTAGGGGCAGTACCAGAATATACTGATATTTCCATAAAGGACAAGCAGGACAAAATTTGAAGAAGTAGGAAGCCTTTTTTAGAGGGAAATGTGTAAGCATTATGATAGATCATAAACAGGAAGTGCTATTTTTTTTCAAGGAAATTATACCTTGACCAACCTTCAAAAGATAATTTCACAGGGAAGGTATCTTCTGTTTTTCATTACGTTTACTCAAACCAAATGAATAAAACACTTTTGTTCTCATAAATTATTGTGAAAAAAAACTTATAAGGAGAATATATCTATATATCTATATATATATATATATATATATATATATATATATATATATATATATAGGTTTACTATCATATTCTTGAAAATATTTCCATCGAATGACAATAATGTCGATGGAAAATGTTGATTTCTGACATGTCTAAAAGGCAGAACATCAGAAATGACATACCCGAAGTTCCTGGTTTGATGAGTTTGACATAGTAGGAGGTGACATCAATCACCCATGCTATACACATTAACATACCGTTACTCTCAATGGTCAACAGTATGCTAATTGTACTATTTTGCAGGAAGGCTATGCCTTTTTTCACCCCCCCACACTCCCTGCACATTAAATATACCAACTCTGAGATCGTACTAGAGTGAGGAAATGGGCTAATTCCCTGTTCCTTACTGAACCATGACTTCCCTACTCACTGCTGAACCCAAAATATCAACCTACACTACCTGTTCACTGTAGTGTAGTCAATCTTTTTTGGTTCGACATTATACCAGCTTGGAAACTGCAAGTCGACCACATGCTGGTTGACCAATGCAGTTTCCAAGTTTTGATCATAAGCCACCCCCCTAACTATAGATATTAACTCCAGGATTGTACTTCAGTGAGGAAAAGGGCATATACCTTTTACTTGCCTTACAGTACTCTACACAGTGCCAGTACTTCACTTCAATGAAATGAGATTCGGTGAACTGAGTTTTCAGTAATTTGAGATTTCAGCGATTTGATCAGCTGAATTCAAATTCTGTGAAATGAGCTATCAATGAAACAAAGTAGACCCATATATATATAGCTATATATATATATATATATATATATATATATATATATATATATACATAAATAATATATATATATATATATGTATATATATATATATATATATATATATATATATATATATATATACATACAATATACATACATATATATATATATGTGTGTGTGTGTGTGTGTGTGTGTGTGTGTGTGTGTGTGTGTGTGTATATATATTGTAAATGTTGGACTGAAGAAGAATATCCTAACAAAAGGAAAAAAAAAACAAAAGAGACTATAGTCCTCTGATAATGATGTCATATTATCATATCTTGTAGGCTAATTTCCATAAGAAGAATCTGGAAGTTTTTATATCAAATTTCAAGTTAGGGAATAGTTATTCAATTAAGATAAAATGTGCAGGGGTGAACAGGCAGTGATTTTTGAGTTGCAATTATCTAGACTCAGGAATTTCCACCATACAGTGTACCAGTCCATGCAGCACCTGTTTTTTTTTTTTTTTGTATGTGTTTTATTTTGTTGTGTGATATTTCAATTCAACAGAGAGAATAACAACTTTTCCTCTGACCCCTTTTCATGGATTCTGTTCATCCAACAGTTGCATTAAAGTTGCATTATTCAGTTAATAAGTAATATGTGTTTGCTTGGCCTGACATGGTACTGGTTGTCTGATATGTCTGCTCTTTTTGTATTGATTAGTTTTGTTTTCTCCTTTGCATAAATATTGCACCATATTAAATCCCTTTTTCTTTCCCATGTCCATATTTCTTCTTCAGATGTCTCCTGCTCTTCCTGTTTCTCCTTACTTGGGGGACTCATTGATCCATCTTGCTGTGACATAACATGTGTTAGACTTTCTATATTAAATCCTTCACTTTGCAGGTATTCCAAAAATTCTATGTTTTTAACTTCTACTTTATTAATCCTCTGTTCTATTTCCCTTCTTTGTTATCCTATGTTTAGACTGTGAAATTTTCTATATACATTGATTTATGATGCTCTTAGATACTGTGATATCCATCAATTTCTTTAAAGTCAAAGTTCAAAGTAAACTGTAAAAAAATATTTGTACTGTTCAGAACATAAACATATTCATTAAGTTGGTCAGCATTCCCATTCCATATTATAAAAATATCATCTAAAAATAAATAAATAAGCTCATGTATTTTTAAAGCATGAGCTGAAGACTTTTTCCCCAATACGATAAAATTATACTGGCAAAAACCAGGACAATGGCTGTCCCTATTGCTATACCTGAGGCCTGGTTATAACATCCTAACATTACAGAGAATTATTCAGCAAGACTATTTCCATAAATTCATTGATTAAACAAATCTCTGTAGTAGAAATGTCTGAAAAAGCAAATGTTGCTTCTTGAAACCATTGCATTCCTATGCTCTGATAAATAACTGTAGATAGATCATTAATCTCTAGTGTTACTAACACATTTCTCTGTACCCAAGCTTAGAAAGAAGACTTAAAAAGTGCATGAATCTTTCAATGTACAATCAATCATTGAAAAAAATATTTTTAGTTTTCTTATCAACAAAAATAACCATTGTTTCAGTCCTTGAACCATGAGCTGTTACTATTGACCTTAGGGCCAAGTTGTGTATATGTTTTGTGAACTCTTGGAATACCAAAAACTGAAGGAATAATAGGTTTTTTATTTAACATTTGTTTACAGGGAAAGTCCGACTTGGAACAAAGACAATTTTTAGTGGAGGCCTGGGGAGAAATGCTCCAGATGTATGTCTTTGAAACGTGGGAGGAAACTGGAGCACCCAGAGGAAACCAACACAAATGCAGGGAGGACATGCAGACTCCACACAGAAGGCACTCCAGCCAAGAATCAAAATGGAGAACCTCTTGCTGTGAGGCAACAAATCTACCACTGCGCCACTGTGCCATCCATATTAACCTATCAAAATCCATTAAATCAATATGAAAGTGTTATAATAAATTATTTAAAAACAATTAATATTAGTATGTGAAATCTTAATCTCATTTCTGGATATGACTGTATAGATTTTTACATCCATTTAAATTTTAAAGATCCTTTCTTTATAATCAGCAAATTCCATAAATTCAATCCCTTCCTCTTTGCTGGATTTCATTGCTCATAAATACTTTTCAGTAGATAAAAAAATCAGATGTCTGTACTGATTTTGAGATAAGTTATAAAAATATCTACTCTGTTATTGACCATAATTTCTTATATCTATTCACAAAACCTTTCAACAAGCTGTAATGAAGGACTTACAAGCAGATTGTACACAATCTGAAGTATTAATGTAGGTTTTCTGAAGACTCTATCATAATTTCCATTAAACATTAAATCAAAATTCAAATTCCTTGTGTAAAGCTTTAAATATATAATTAGCCTAGTCTGATCATTCTTTTTAGTTGGTATGAAGTTTAAACCTCGCTGAAATAGGCTAAAATATACATGAGAGATCATTAATTTACAGTAATTATAATTAGAAAAAACTGCTTTGGTGAACTGAATATTCTTACTTTCATGTGCAGTTTGCTTATAATCATTGATGTCCAAATATCCATTGCTATCAAATACCAAACAATATCCATATCGATTAGTTAATTTAAAATTGTCTTGTTTAAATACATCTCATTTAAAAATAACTCTTGTCCATGTATATAAACTCCACTGCCTTCATCATCTATTCCCCTGCTTTGTCCAACACACACTTTTCAACATATAATATGATGGTGAGTGATAATGTGCATGTGCCTAAAGAATGGTTAATCTCTACAACCTCTGAGTGGTGGATAATCTAAAAAAATATTAATATTGTCTTCGTTGCCAGCTGATGGATCCTTTTGATTATCTGTTTCATTATGATTGTTCTGCATAACATTATTATTCCCACTACCTGTCATGAATCTCTTATGATTAGCAAACATTATGAGAAACATATGCTTTGTTGTTGGCATAATCAGTTTCATATCTTGCCTTTTTTCTCTTTTCTGTCTCGTACAATCTTAATCTGTTTCTGTCTTTCTTTAATGCACTATTAGATTGGTCATTAAAGTTCAAAAATAATAAGTCTTTTGTAGCTGACTCTGTAAGTGTACAATTTCCTTTTGTAGCTTAAATATTATTCTCTCATCCTTGCATATCATAATGTCTGTCATCTTGCAATCAAACAGTTCTAGTAATTCATTGTGCTTAATCAGATTTGGTATCATTCCATTCAGATATCTCCACACCCTGAGGCCTTTTGGAACTATGTTTAAAATATGACTTACCCATTTGCAAATTCATAAATTTAAAAAAGTATGTTCTCCAAGTGACTTATCTGTAGTCATAAATTACCTTTTAGCAGTACCCCTGTAATGTAGAAAGGTGTAACCATAGTCAACCAAAGGTGTACACTAGCACCAAGATCTATAATATTCTGTGCAGAATGTCATTCATTGTTTATAACCACAGTCACATTATCATTCCTAGTAATCTCTTCCCAAAGCATGCCACTTTGTTATAACTGCCCTATAATGTGTACATTAGCTTGCTTGTTACCTGTATTGTTTAGATAAGTAGTCACCTAATGTAGTGTACCAGCCAATTGTGGTAATTGCTGTATCAGCAGTGTAAGCTCCTGGTACTCGCAAAGCAGTATTGCTGTCCTGGAAGAGGTCTGGAGAAGACATCATGGAATATGTCAATACAGATGGAGATAATTTGGCAAATTTGATTAAATGCTGTTCAGTTTCTAAGTTTAAATAAAGCATCATCATTATTCATTTTCTCATTATTCTGACATTAAGAGCATTTAAATTATAAGACTTTTAGTGGTGTCATGTTTCATTATAAGATTTTATTTGATCAATTTATTGTTATTTTTATGTTATCCAATTTCTAATGCACATATTTTTTAATGTTTGATATGTTTTTAACTTCCATTTTTTTTCAGTGCACTAAAGAGCTTGATGTTCTATGTCATGTGGTTTAAATGTGTATAAGTAGTGTATATTTATTAATGATTTCCTTCTGATCAAGTGCGGTGAAAGTGCTTAACTAAAATAATGGCTTGAGGTTCGGCAACATCATTTGAATTGCTGTTGTTTTTATGTTATGATATTTTAACAGGCTGGTGAGAGTGATATGGAAAAGCCATGAAGAAAGGAGGTACCATGGTGCTGGAAGGATTCCAAAGGAAAGGTTTCAGGAATGTTGGATAGAGCTGAAAGGATATAACCAGAGACTACAGGAGCTAGAGCTTGTCTCAAATGAGAAGGTGTTGTATGGGAGAAAGATACACTGACTACCGGTGACCTTAGAGCAAGAGGGTAAAGGAATCACCTGAATTGGTGTGGCCGGCTTGACTGTTGCTAAACACAAATACTACTTTTCAGGGTACTCCATAAGTACTGCTCTTATGTCATTTTCTCAGAAGTACACAGTATGCAAGTGGATACTGAGATGCTCAAACCCAGGACTAATCTCACAACTAAAGCTAATTAGACAGGGTGACTGGAAAGCATAAATATGTTTAAAAACTCATCCTGTTTATTACAAAAGCTCAAATCAAACTTTCAGCAAGGAGTTAAGGCTTAAGAAAGTTTGTGTAGTTTCTTAGAATACTAGGGATCAGTGATTAAAGAATGTGATGTATGTCATATTCCCAACTCATAAAGGCACACAGAAAATAAATGCATGGCACAATGCAAATGATCCATTCCTGATACTTTCAGGATATTGCTGTAGGTGAGTAGATGAAAAGTTACATGCAAATAACTGTTTTTTCCCAGTGGTAGTTGCATAAAACAGTCTCCGAGAACTTGATGTCAGGTATAGCACAGAATAGACTCTGCCCTTCTAAAAGGCGCAGATCCTAGGTTTACTGATCTCCACTATAAGCTTCATCTCCTTCCTTAACTGATGCATTTCAGCTGGTGAAACATAGAAATAAAATCACTAGGCTTTGAGTTATGGGCTTCTTTATGATGAGCTTCTAGATGAGGCTGGTCTTTTAGGGAAATTCAATGGTTTACAAAGGTGGTCTGTGAGCATATTGATCTCCTAAAAACAGAAGCAAGGAGGAGCTGTAGTAAACAGCTGGGTGTTGGATATTTCACAGTGATAGGATAAAAATCATAGCCAAACCCACTGCCTAATAAAACATTTCAGTATAAGAATATTTTTTGTTGTCTCTTTAATTTATATGTAGTTTTAATACATAATTGTTATTTTCTTAGATTATCTTAATTTCATACCATCATAATTCTCTTTATATATTTGTTTCAACTATCTTCATGACCTCGCTGTGAGTTCTTTGCACAATGGCATTTGTGCCGATTCAGGAGCATAATTCAAAGGGATTTCTATCTTGGACATTTGTGAATCTGTACATCTGTTTCAAATGTCTCAAGGAAGTCTATTCTTAATCTAGCAAGGGTTTTTGTTGCCAAAGTGGTTCAGAATATCTTAGAAAGAGGTTCATCCTCTCTTTTATATTACCAACTCTGGTTTCTGCCTACTGGCAATGATTACCAATAATGCTGTTGTCTGCAAAAGAAAGGCAATTACTAGAAAATGGAAATCAAAATCTAAACCAACTGTAATTCAAGTACTGAATATTGTTAAGGAGACAAAAGGACAGGAAGTAGGATCTTTAGAAAACGGACAGAGCAAATTATATAGAAATAAATGTAATATGTGAAAATAATAAATGCAGAATAATGTTCAAGAGGAAAAGGGGGGAGGTTTAAGGTAGGGAAGGAATTTGGTAATTTATATAATGTTGGAATGAATGAAAATTGCATTTAACAAAGGAAATGCTAGTATCTTTTTTTTATTACTGTATCTGTTTTCTTAAGTCACTTTAAAAAAATGTGTTCAATATGATGTTTAAAAAATACAGAAACTAGTAAATAATTACAGTTCTTGTGATAATTTCAGACACATCAGTGAAAAGATTATAGAAAGATCCCCTTCATTCATGACACAGAGGTAAGAATTGTCATGGAGGGTATGGAGTGATTGCAAAGAAGCATTTGGAAAAGATGGCTAACTGAGATTGAAAGACAGTATTTGTGGTTTAACACAACATAAAATATAAGTCTTCCACCTGTAGCACAATGATCCTAGTGTGCCTGGTGTGAAATATTAGATGAACTGAGGAATGCACAACAGGAATGAAACTAATACCAGAAGAACAAGGAAAAATATTTTAGTAACACTAGGACTGGAACTCCAGAAGCACAGTAGCAAGGCGATGGCAGCAGAGAGCTAAATGTTGGAGTGCATTCTCTGAGTAATGATCTTCAGAAGCAAAAGCCTCCTATTCCAATAGACCCTGATTAGAACACAATTTTAAAACTTTGTCCAACTCTATTGACTATATAAAGACAGAGACATTAGGTTGCTGTGAGAAGTCTAAAAGAGAACCACCAGAAGTATAAATAGGAAATAAAATAAAGGATATGGCCTTGCACTAGAAAAACAGAAACTCTGTTTAATATAGGTCAGAAGAAATGGTAGGTGTAATATAGGTATACAAGATTATGCTGGAAAGATATGAAAGGTCATCTCAAACAAGAAGAATAAAGTAGGAAGGATGGGGCACAGAGAGCAAATTATAAAGGACAAGTTTTTGTAGAATTAGATATCTGAGGAGGATTTTCTTCAGAGAGAGGATTCTGGAGTGTGAGAATGTGCAATGAGAGTAGATGCATTCAAACAGTAATATAATCTTTCTGGGATCACTGGTCAGCCATGGACATTGAGACCAAAGCCATCAGCAAGCTCCTTCACATATTGCTGGAAAATAACTTCTTCCAGTTCAATAAATCCCTCAATGGGCAGAAATGTGGCATTTCCATGGGGGCAGCTATGGCTCCCAGCTTAGCGAATACCAGCCTTGGTAAATGGAAGAGGGAGCATATCTACAACTCTCCCTATTATCAGCACATGGGGTGCTACTACATGTATATTGATGACATCTTTATTGTCTAGAAAGGCACTGAGGCTGGGCTCATGGATTTCTTCAAAAGCATTGGAAAATCCATAAACTTCCTGAATTTCTCCACTTTGGATGACAAGATCAGCAGCAACTTTCTAGATCTCATTATTTCCAAACTCAGTGGTTCCAGTCACCTTTCTAACAATCTGTATCAGGAACCTACCAGGGTCAATCAATTACTACACCACAACAGTATGCATTCCTTCAAAACAAAAAAGAATGGGATTAAGTCCCAAGAACTCAGGGTGGCAAGGGTTTAGATGGAACTTGGGTGTTTTACCACCAACATGGCTAACATGGAAAAAGATTTTCTTGCCTGGGGCTACTGCAAAAAGTTCATATACAGGATACTGCTCCCAATCTCCCTCCTCAAAAACATGAACCCTAACTTTCCATCTGAAGAAAACAATTCCAGACAAAACAGGACAAGAAGAAACAATACTGACATGGGGAAGGACATTTCCATGACCATCATATACTCCATGGACTGCAAAGATATCAGAGACATCATCAAGAACAACTGGATCACATTTAGGAACAACCTCACTTTCAACAGCATGTTACCAGAAAAAAACAAGCTTCAATTTACGGTGGAGCAGGAATATCAGGGACTTTGAAGAAAGGATGGGCAAGGAGACTACAAACTCTCTCAATTTTCCAAAAAATACATTCCCATGTGGACCACCTTATTGCAAATACTGTGATCGCATGAGCAACCTTTTTGGATTCCACTGCCCTAAAACTGACTGTTACTACCACAGCCAAGAACCTGGGAACTGCAACACTGAGACACTGGTCTACAGGGCCCCGTGTGCTCACTGTCCAGCATTCTACATCAGGAAAATGGTCAACAAGCTCAAAACTAGGATTGCCCAACATCTGACTGACATGCATTATCAGAACTACAGCAATGCACTTTCCTAGCACAACTAGTATAATTTCAGACACAGCCTCTTCCAGTTTCACATACTAGATGGAGTGCCCAAAGAGGAACTACAAGGGATCATTAAATGACCACCTAGAGAAATGAGAACATTAGTGCCAAGTCAGTGTCGAAGCCTGCAAGCCACCAGGGTTGAAAACCCAGATTTCTACTTCCACCATAGTCAGTCTCAGAAAATGACACCATCATGCATAGTATTAACAGGCTGCAGCATAAAATACTTGGACTAAAATCTGTGATGTGGTTTGCGTTTTCTCTTCCATGTGTTTCTCTGAGTTTGGATGGTGACCCTAGTTACTCCATTACATTTTTTTTGTTTTCTGTTTAATCTATATTTTTTCTAAAAAACACTATCTAGTTTCTTCAGTCTAACCTGATGCAAGAGGAAAAGATCACTTCTCCAGCTAAGAGGTATGCGAGACTCAATTATGTACTTGGTTTCCTTACTGCACTCATTTTATTATTTACCTAGTTTTTACCTAGGTGTTCATTCCCAGATCCACATTTGGTTTGTAAGCCTCTTTCACAAGTATTTGATTCACTGTTGTTATTACTTAATTTTATTTTTATTTAATTATAATATCAATTTACCCTTCCCGGTAGTAACCCTGGTCCTCCCCGCCATTGGTGGAAACCTCATTTTCCAGCCTTCTATTGGCCACTTTCAATACAATATTCTCCAATCCACCCACGTTCAGCTGTACAATCATTATTCGCTCAAACTGAGAAGGGTGATGCCGTTTACATGTTCTGAATATTTAGAATCTTTTGATAGTTTTAATATGTTTTTATTTTATGAGCGTTTTTCTCTACAATATTAATTCAGCTCCTAGATTTAAT